>NW_015150606.1:1283643-1285075 GCF_000732505.1 Cyprinodon variegatus
CTATCTATCTATCTATCTATCTATCTATCTATCTATCTATCTATCTATCTATCTATCTATCACTGAACGACAGACCCAACTCTGTTATCTAAATAGCTGTTGATGGCAGCAGCCAAAGTTGATTTCTCCGCACAGGATGGTCAGAGAAACCAAGATTAGAAATTGAACTAACAAATAACGCAAAACTGGGAAAAAAAAAAAAAAAAGTAAAATTAAATGGAGTGAGGAAAAGTGGTCTCTATGGCCTCCAGCAGCCTAAGCCTATAGCAGCATAACTAGAGAGAAAGCTCTCGAGAAACATAAGGAAAAACGTGTCTGTGATATGACTGAAGTTGGTTATTTATTTTTTGATTGGTCATCATTTTCATACATTGAATATAGGTTAATAAAAAAGTGCACAAGTTATATTGTAAGATTTTGAGCGCTGATTTGTAAAAAATACAAAAAAAAGGGTTTCATTCAGATATAAGTATGCAAGTTGGCCAGATATAATTTTAACACACTGCTAGTGAGCACCTTCCCAGCAGATAAAACAGAGAGATGATATCATTAGGAAGTTATCAGCAGGATGAACACTCCTCACAGGTACAGTGGTAATATGACACGAACACCACACTGCGGTGTCACCAGGAACAGTTCCAGCTGGGTGAATCATTGTTCACTCATACAAGTGAGCAGCCTGTTAATAATCCAACCCTGACATTTAACACATAATAAGGTGTTTTATCCTCATCTCCTTTGGAGGCGATTTGCAGGTGGAACAAGCCACAGACCTTTTAACTTCACATTACTGCAAAAGCAGATTGGATCCCGCTGCTTTTTTTTTCTGTCTTTACCCTTCTTACCATCCCCCCCTTTTCTATTGCCTCTCAACCTGTTTGTTCTCTTATCTTCCCATGTCCTAATAAATCGATGAGATGCTCGTTAGCCCAAGGATGTTCATCAGGGAGTGTTCGCTCAGAGAAGAGATTGGCCTAGAAGAGGGGCAAACACAACTCCAGTGTGGGCTTAAGTAAACATTCAAATTCATTAAGCTATTCAGAATGTAAAATAAGCACAGAATCATAAATCTAAAGTCATTGACCGGCAGCACTGTCCAATTATCTGGGATCTTTAGCTTTTGTCCTAGTTTGAAAGGATTTTTAACAAAACAAATATTTTCCTAATTTTAGAAAAAATTACTATTTTAAAACAAAGTAACCACATTTTATTATTTAATTTTGCTAACTTAAATTCATATTGTCTCTAACATGTATTTCATCTTCTCCTTTAACTAACAACACAAGATGAATTGTGGAAAAAAATGGTGAAAGGTTTTGTGTTTTTAGAAAAAATGCCTAAAACCTTGCAAAAACTAAAATCTGAGTAAGTCGATTTTTCTTATGAATGTACACTCACCGGCCACTTTATTAGGTACACCTGTCCAACTGCT
>NW_015150606.1:1286320-1288692 GCF_000732505.1 Cyprinodon variegatus
ATTTGAGCAAGTAAGTATGGCAATTTGAAAATGGAATAAGAAAAATATTTTCAAATTCATTCTAAGCACATAATTTATTTTTTTGAAATAATGAATTTTAAAGGCAAATATACAAACGACATCAGCAGATCATCTTAAATAATGGACAAAATGACGTATTCCAAGAAATACATCCATTTGTCTTATATTTCTATATTTCTTATATATATTTATATTTACTTAGGCCTATATTTAGATCAATTATTGCAGTGAAAGTAATTTAGAAGAATTAGGGGGAAATCTTTTACTTTTGAGCTACAGCTGGTGCAATGTAAAATGTTTCTTTACAACTGGAGTTAATTTGATCCACTTTTTTATGTTAAACCTTTTTTAATTAAAGGTTAATAAAAAAATTATCTAAACTCCAAAGTGCTGTGGACTTTGACCTTCCAATGAATGTTGCCATGATGTCATGAGGACATGACAACAACTAATACTTTTGTAATCAAAGAATCACTACATTTCCTTTTTGAGTAGTTTTTACTAAAGTAAAATAGAAAATGAGAATTTCTGAATGATCAATGCAAAGCTAACTGTTAATAGTCAGGAAGAGGACGTTATAAATGAATAATAATCAGGCATGGTGTATCAGTTAAAGGGAAAGAGAGGACTTACCAGTTAAACAAAGTATATGTTGATTTTGATATAAAATAAGAAAGTGATATAAAGCTGCCTTAGATCCAATTACTGCTGATTTATGAAGCTTACTAAAGTACTTATATAGTTATCAATCCAGAATTACCTTAAATTAGCCGTTTTGTTTTTTAGTATTTCCATAAGTTGCACCAAGACTTAGACAACTTTTAGTGTCAGTTTTTAATAACGGGGTGTATACAAAACAAAATTTCATTTTGTAAAGCTCTCATGACATTTAAATTTCTTAAAGTGCAACACTGATTAAATATAAACAGTGTGGGGGGGGGGGAAAATAACATGGCGCAATAAAACGCATTGATATGGATGTTCAGAGCATTAAATATATATGATGCAATTACGCAGTGTTTTGGTTTGGTGTTGTCAGTTTGATGCAGAGTCTGTGACATGATTTAGAGTTTTTTTCAACATTTAGCAGTCTGATGGCAGAGGGGAAGAAGCCGTTTCGGCATCTGCCGGACCTGCTTCGGATGCTTTGAAGCCTTTCCTAAATGGCAGCAGGGAGAACCGTCCATGACGGGGTGTGGGGGGTCATTCATAATGTTATGGGCCCGGGACACACAGCGCTGGGAAGAAATGTCTTTTATGGAGGGAAGTGGAGCCCCAATGGTCTTTCCCGATGACCAAGAGCAACTGTATTAAATTGAAAATGTCACTTGTGTCTATATCTCCTTTGACGCACTGTAATAAGTATTATTAAGGGTCTATTAAGGGATAAAACATCCAACCAAGATAGAATAATGCAAAAAAAATAAAATAATTAAACAGCTAAAAATATGCACTTAGTTAGTGAGCAAATATACACATATATCATGCTGGCACAACCATGGTTTACCTTGTGTACTATATGTTGTATTTGAGGTGATACGACGAATTTAAAAAATATATTTTTAACAACACAAGTAGGAGTGACAGGATGTTCTTTCAAATAACTGTTCATAGTCATGTTTTATGCATATACCAAATAGACATGTCATGATGGGATCCTAAAAGTTTGCCCACATGCAGAACACCACTCAGAGGCAGGGTAAAAGTTAACCAGTTTATTGACTGAAAGGAAACCAGTGAGAGAAAAGACATGAAACTCAGAGAGGCTAAACCAAAGGGGATTCTCAGCGGGGAAAAGACAAAACCTAGGGGGTCCTCAGAGCGACCTGGCTGGGTTATCTCAGCGCTAGGGGAAAGACAACTAAGGAGGTTGTCGGAGAGACAAAACAGATGGGGATTCTCTGCGGGGAAAAATCCAGCGGTCTGGTGAACCAGAACCAGAAACACTAGAGGGGAGATCAAAGTGATGTGCTCATGGTCTGTTGGGGAAAACAATTCTTGGCTGATGAATGGTTTGTAATGACTCACCTAACGGGGGTTTTTGGTTTATCCCTGGGTCCAGTTTGTGGGGGTATAGATCGGAGATGGTTGAACTCGTTGGAGGGCGGACAGGCATACTAGCGCTGGGTCCAGAGGAGCAATGGAGCGGACTGCCACACGGTTTTCCTGATGTAGACTTGAAGGGATGTGGTGGAGGTTTCACCTTGCTCAATGTGACTCTAATAATTCCTTCCAGGGGGGGTAGAAGGTCCAGGCTTATCCAGTTGATCAGAAAAGCATCCTACCGGAGAACAAAAGACAAAGGCAAAGCTTAGGCCCGGTCCACACGAAGCCAAACCCTGGCCTAAACG
>NW_015150606.1:1289155-1308737 GCF_000732505.1 Cyprinodon variegatus
TGGCTTACATTTTGCAGCGTTTTCATGCATTTTTGGTCGATCACATTTATTTTACGTCTCCGTCTTTACGACAAACGTTCTGGAAAATATTAGCGTTTCGTGTTCGTTTTGACTTCGTGTGGACGGGGCCTTAGACTCAGAGAGACAAGGCAATAGTTAGGCTCAGCTAAACTCAGTTTGGCTAGAATACCCAATACTGGCAAACACTCTGACACCAAGGTGGTGACAGCCCACAGCTCAAATACTCCTATGGTGATGACCCTACGAGCCACAGGTTTGAGCCCAAACGGGGAAGGGGCACCATCTAGTGCTGGAAGGAGAAACAAAAAGAAAACACCAACAAACTCCACAAACAGGACTCTAACAAGACAGTACTGTTTTTAATGATAAAATAAGGTGTTGTGGAAAACCGACAGCTCTGGAGATAAGGCTTAAAACCATTGCTAACACTATTAGCACTATTACCAAGGCTGTGTACTCATGTGTCTATCAACTCCACAGCGACATCAGAATGCTTCCTGAGTGTTAGAACCAGCTTTAGTACTCTCCAACACAAGAGCTTTTTACCAACACAACTCCATTTTTTATTCATTTTTAATAAAACATCTTTTGCCCTTGATCTAGGACTTTTTCAAAACTACAGTGGGAGTTCTACTCTCTCTCGCATCCATATTTAACTTTTTTTTGGCCAACTGTACGCATGTGTAGCAATGTGGTCCCGTTCAGATGATGTTAAGGTAAATATAGATAGAGAGTGTATATTACCTTACAAACTGAGGGGAAACAAATCTTAAAAGACAAAAATAAATAATAAACACCAGCAGGACACCACAATTCTTCATAAAAAATGTTGCATACATACTAATTTATGACACTTTCACTGGTCAGATAAAACATTTGCCAAATGTATTCAAGTTCAGAAGTGTTTAGTTAGAAACATGAGGAAAAAAGTTTATTTTCATGCCATTATTTCCAAACTAAAGCAAGCAAAGCAAAGAGTTATGTATTAATAAAACTGACAGCTTTGAGTTTAACTAAATTCATTAAAGCCCCTCTATTGTCTCAGGATCTATGAAATCAGATTAAACTGGTTAGATTTAACTATAAGGAGGAAAAAATACATCAGTTAAACACCAAATCTGTACAAAAATGTCTGCGTAGGAGTTGCAGTGTTTTTATATCATTTAATCAGCAGATCAAGTAGGATGCATTAGCATGGGGGGGGGGGATCTTTCAAGTCTGTCCAAATCTGGCGTTTTTAGGGTAGAGAGGGGAACACAGAACAGCTGGTGGCCTCGTCTATCGTACCAGTCCTCATCATATGGGTTACAAATCCTTTTTAACACAGCAGTGGCTTTTTCTTTTCACTTTTCTTGAACGATTTCATCTTTTTACATAATAAAGACAAGATCAGTAATCCGTCCGTGGTTTGTTTGATCAAGATTTGGAAAGGTCCTTTATCTCTTATAAATGCTACGACACCAAGGCTCCATTGAAGTATGTGGGTGCTGCATCGTTTCTCTTGTTCTGCTTTCACTGAGTCGTTTTTGATCTGTTTCTTTTTTTTTTTTACCCACCTGTACAATATTCCTTGTCTGGGCCTGCAGCCAGTATCCTGGCAGAACCTCACATCAGCATCCGAGCGACAACGACGCTCTTCCCTTCGAGGTTTGAATACACAAGAAGGGCTTATCCTCTTAATAAATAAACCTGGCTGGGACCTAAAATCAGAGGAACACAGGAGGGATCATTGCACCACTGCGCTATGAACACCCACCCCACCACCACCACCTCTCCCCTTCGTCAGAGAGGGATTATCCCTTTCACTTAGTGCGAACGCCGTTCATTTCTCCTGCCAAGTTCAACTCCCAGCATGCAGCCGAGGAGATTGGCGGCCTCTGCCTCTTTTCTGACTTCACTCCTTCCTTCTTTCTCCTCCCCTCAACACCTGGCTCCCTGTCTGGTTTTATCTCTTGTAGTGGGAACACGAACCCTGGCGTTACTTTCCCCTCATCCTCCTCTTTGATGATGTTTTACCGATGCTCGCTGGAGCCGTACAGCCCTGTATTCCAGGGACTCGAGTCTTCACGGATGTGCCAAAAAAACAAGATTAAGGTTCATACCTTTGGTGAAGCAGCTTTTTTTTTTGTTACTTCAGTGCAGCTGCGGGTTTTTTCACTGATGAGATTGACGAAGAGGCTTTGTTCACAGACTTAAAATCCTTCGTTCTTCATAAGTCTTTCACTAAAGAACTCTTTAGAAAAAGTATTCTCTTAAAGTGACGTTGCTAATTCTGGCATATGCATCAAGGTGTAAAAGGTGTATTTGCTAACTTTTTGGGAGGTCTGAAGAAGAAGCATTATTTCTAAAGCATTTCTTCAACTGAGTTGTCCATATCACTGCAACATCAGCTGCTACCAATCTCCGTAACATCATATCCCCTTAAGTGATACCTAAACCAAGATTTGCTCAGGATGTGTATAGACCAGAACAAATTGGGGACCAAGTCAGTGATCAACACCAAACCAAATGTGAGATCATTTTAAATATCCTTTTTTGAGCTTGATAATGTGATTTTGATGAAAATATTTAAAGGAAATTTGCTGGTGGTACTTAATAATTAAGCGAAACTTTAACCAAGCTCCAGGTTTGCTAGGCTGAACTGGAGCACCAAGCGACCCAACTTGAATATGGTAAAGAATTTGTTGGGGAAGCTAAAGATTAGAGTGATGGAATTAGGACTTCCCTTTTCTGCTGTCATAACATTGTCTTCCCCCATAAGTCATAAAGTTAAATCAGGGATTTAAGATTGTGCTATTCATAAGTATACCAAGCTACAGTAAGATACTTTCCCAAAGGTTTTAGGTATCTTTGAGAGTCACAAATTCTTAAAGATGTAATAAATTGTGAAAGGAATCAGAACCCTACCAATGAGACTGCTAGAGACGTTGGAAGATGGACCAAACAACAGCACCACAGATTTTCCAGCATGCTTAACATTGGGGAAGTGGTTTTCCACATATTCACACCTTTGTTAACATAAAACCAAACTAGGGCATTGCTAATAAAGGCCAAGCTAAATCTTTTGGATTTGCAATTTCAAACAATTATTTATTATAGAATATTGCTTTAAATGACAAAAAAGTACTATAGGGACAATTTCTTGGTTGTAAAACATCTTAGCTCTATATCAAGTATTTTATTAAGAATTGTTTATTTTTTCCTTGAAATGTGCACTGGGTTACGGAGTTGAGTATGTAAGTGGCATTCAAAAATCTTGCCTAATAATATCTTCAAATACCTATCAGGTATTACATAGACTGAGATTTGAACAATGTCAAACCGTGTCAAGACCTGAACCAGGGGGTTCAAAACGTGATACTTTAAACAATATTTCTGTAAGCTTTAAAATGTGGGGTTCTTTTAGGTAAAATAACCTTTACCCAAGGAACAGGTTGACTGGCTGAGCTGGAACGACACGGTTGAGGATTAGGTTTAAGGTAATCTTTTTATTTGACCATCATGCTTTCTTTGACTATGCAGTGACCCAGATTGAATATCATAGAGAATTCATGGAGGAAGTTGACTTCCGGTCTTCTTCTTTCAGCTAGTGTAAAATTAAGTCTGCTCCAATGAAGTCAAAAGGTTAAGGCAGGGATTCTTCTATTCATAACTGCACCAAGTTAAACAATGGGCATAAGATCTTTTTTCAAGGCCCTAGTCACCTTGTTGCCATAATGGGCTTTAAAGATCTGACCCACATGCAGAGAATCACTCAGAGACCAAGGGTAAAAGTTAAACAGGTTTATTGTAGGTTAGCAAACACTGATGGAGATTGAAACTCTGTGGGGAAACAATGCTGGTATTCAGCGGACTGGTGAACCGGAACTGAAAAACTCTGAAGGGGAGATCACAGTGATCAGTTCAGGGACAGTGGGAAGATAGACTGAGGCTTGAATATTGCTGGAGAGGCACTCACCTTTGGGAGGCTCTTGGTTTATCCTTGGATCCAGTTTGTGGGGGTTCAATCCAGAGAAGAGGGAACTCGTTGGAGAGCGGACAGGCAGACATACGTTGGACCCAGAGGAGTAAAGGAGCGGACTGTCACTTGGTGTTCCAGGAGTGGACTTGAACGGATCATGTGGAGGTTTTCCCCTTGCTCAGTGAGACTCAGTAAATGCTTCCAGGGGTAGAAGGTCCAGGCTTATCCAGTAACACAGGAAGTCTTCCTGCCGAAGAACAAAGACATAAAACACGTTCAGACTCAGAGAAACAATGCTAAGGTCAGACTCTGCTAATCTCAGTTTGGCTACAGTACCTAATACTGGCAAACACTCTGGCGTCGAGGTGGTGACAGCCCGCTGCTCACGTACTCCTCTGGTAATGACCCAATCAGCCAATGTGCAGGGAGGCCCATCGAGGACAGGGCACCGCCTGGTGGTGGAGAGAGGAAAACACAAAAAACAACTCACACAAACTGGAATCCTAATACTTGTTTGAGATTCAGAATCTCTTTGACATATAAGGAAAATTCAAATGGTTCAGAATCCTCCAATGACACTTCTAGAAATGTTGATAGATGGTGTAACACACAGCAAGAGATTTTCCAGCTTGCTCAACGGTGGGCATTTTCCAAATATTCATTGTTTTATTTTGTTAGGGATTATTTGCTTTCTCAATGTGATAACATAATATAATTAGTAGACTCAATATTCAATTTGTTGAGTCACTTCATTTAAGTATAATTACATTTAACAATAGCAAGACACTGACTTTTTCATTCCAGCCCTTTAAGGTGGGATAATATGTTTAAAGTGGGTTTACCGACACAAATAAGGGAAGAGAGAGCTGCAGATTGTACCTAGATTGGTGCATGTTTTTAAAAGTAAGCACTTCTCCATGCAACAGTGACATTAAAAACCAGCGACATTAGAAAATGAGGCTTTAAAGATAATAAAAACTATGACCCTGGGCCAAGAATCATACTCAGAACTTTCTTGCTATAAGGCAACAATGCAACAAAGTGTGCCAATGTGCAGCCAATTTTGACAGTGTTGGTGAAAAAGCCCAAGTTGAACCTTTTGGAATCACAATAGAACAAAATATAGTGTCATGATCTTGGCGTCACTGGATTAATGGTTCATTACTTTCACCTCCCTAGCTCCGCCCAGTTTCTCATTACAGTTCATCTCATCCACCTGCTCCTGTCTCTATTTAAGCCGCTTGACCCCAGTCATTAGTGCCAGATTATTTGAAATTTTTGATGAGAGTTCTTTAGCGTACCCTATGTGTTGTTCTGATTGCCTGATCCTGACTATGTCTCTGAGCCTGCTTGTTCCCATTCTGAGCTGTTGGCCTTTTGTCCCGCCTACAACCATGGATCTGTCTCCTGACCTCTGATTTCCCTTCGGTACCTCTTCGGATCTCGGATCTTCTGGCCTGAACTCCTGTTTACCTTATCGACACCGGCTTTGGATCTGCCTTATGGAAACGTCCTGCTTTCCCTCGCCTGCTTGCCTCTGCTCATCAGCCAGTTCAACAACTTTCTTGGCTTCAGCTCCTGGAACTCTCCGGGCAGCGTCCACCGCATGCTGCGAGAAATCATCCGGCTGGATTCCACTCCTTCTAGGCACAGACTGAACTTTAAAACCAGGTTAGTTTTAACATGTGAGGGATTGCCTTTGAGTCAGAGAGTCGATGCATTCAACCGGTTTTCCTCAGATAGAAAACTTGCTGTTTGACTGTATGATCTGGTTGAATTGAATTAGCACTATATATAAATAAACTGAAAGTTAGTGACTCACATGCTCCTAATCATCCTCTGTCAAATTTAAGTGTTCCGGGCCTTTTCATCCTAGCTGCCGAATCGCAGTTTCGATTTTCTGTTGGCAATTAAATCAGCCTGTCTGCCTGAAATTCTGGGTCCACAGTTCTGAATTCTGACATATAGTAGGGAAATTTGTAATGAGATATATCTTTGTTGTATTATTATTATTTTTTTGTGGGAAATCATATTTGGTTGGAACAAATATTTGTTAATCATTAAACTGTTCATCAAGTTTGAGTTGAGTACATATTTGAAGTTGCATTCATGTCATGCCTAATTTCATTTGCAAATGCCTAACAGCTTATTCAGCTATTGATTATTATTTGAGGTTTCAGAGAATAGTTATGCCTGATTAGCACCTATCACTATCTTTCCTGTTACAATAGTGAGTGGGTGTTGGTGAGGAGGACTGAGAGGCACTAAGATAGCATGGACTGAATTCTGACCCTTTTAGTCCTTAGAAACCATAAGATGTCTATGGCAAACTACTCTCTATGGAAACAATCTAAAACCAGGCTACTGTACCTTAGTATTTTCCTATGTATGTATTTTCATGACCTTGCAGGTTTGTTTTTGTGTATCCTCTGTGTGTTTACTCAGCACTTAGAGTTTGTCTCTCACCCCTGGCTAATTCTCACACCCTGCTGATGAATACCAAAGCACCGTAAATCACATAAGCCAGGGAATTATACAGTCTTCTTTTCTCCTTTGCTCACTCTGCATTATTTGTTCCAACAGTGAGATGAAAATGGTAAAGAATGCTTAAGGAAAATATATTTTATTAAAACGTCCCAAACAGTATTGTAGCAGTATTTCGTGGGCTGGAATTACTTTCAAGAAAATCGACTTTCAAAAACCTACAATGCAGCAATTGAGTTTATTATTTCTCGCTATTATTGCAACCCCTACCCCATCAAGGGAACCAAAACACCTCGCCTGTTTTAGCCAGGCCAACAATTCCCTCTAACAGCCCTCTTTCAGAGACATAGACAGGTATCGAGTGTGACAGGCTAACTAAGAACCCCATTCCAAAGGGACTTACCCACTCGTCCAGTTCAATTTGAATGTTTTCTAATCCAAAACAAAGTGTTTTTGGTCCACTTTGTAAGGCCTCAAACTCAACGGTATTTTTGACACTTAGAATTTAAATAGCTTCCTGGATGGGAAGCGAAACGTCTCCAAACTTGGAAACAAAGTCCAGCGGATTATTTTTTTTACTTTTTTTGGTATGCTAACACAGCACAGTGCAGAACAGCTAGCATAGCTCACTTGGCGCTACATGGTAGCCAAGTAATGCTAGATGCAACAAGGGTTGCATGATCTTAAGGGTCCAAGAGAATCAAGGGGCTGCTAGGATGCCTGAAAAGTAGGTAGGCAAGCACAAGGGAAGTAGCCGACAAGGCAGAGAGGTAGAGTGAGAGATGCAGGGTACCAAACCAGCCCCTCACAATCCAGCTGCTGCATCACCAAGCACAGGTCAAGCCTGCAACCTAGCCCAGCAGGCACCAGTAAAAGCCTCTAACAGTCAAACCGACCAGCACAGCGGAAAGAAAACTCCTACAACATTCAAAAAACCTCCAAGGCAGTCATTATCTATTGACAGCATCGAGGAATCAGTAAGACAAAGCAGCAGGGAGGCCTCATTCCATCTTAAATGGGCCCCTGGGAGGCTACCAGGGCCCAACAGTCCCTGCATCTGACCCAGATCATCCCCATGAACATCCGACCACCAGCTAGCGGACCCACACAGCCAACCAGATCTTTAAAAATCTTTAAAAGTTTTATGCTTTTTACAATCAAACGTCATGAGTTCCACTGTTCAAGTATGAATTTGATGAATTTTAAATAGTTGCCCAGCCATGCCATAGGGAAGGGCAGATGGATCAGTGTGAAGGGTGAGGGGAAATGAATTGATAGATGCAACACTGCATACTTTCATATCTCTACTTGATATTCTGTAGGAATTGATTTGCACAAACATTTTTGTTTAAAAAAAGAAAGACAACATGATGTGAAGTAAACTTGTGTTTCAAACCCAATAACAAAAGGTCATTTTATGTTTTTTTTTCTCCTTTGTAAGACAATTAAGGTCTTACCAGAGCTATGTAACGCTGTCGTGATATTTTAAATGTTGGGGAAGTTTTGATGAATAAAACTAGAATAAAAAAATGCTAATATTGACCTCCTCCTCCTTTCATGCCCCCTTTTCTTGTCTGTGTTTTTATACACCTGAGAACGTATGGATACCGTGCCATTATCCCCTCCCTCTGACTCACTGCAGCTCCTGCCGCCGCTGCTGAGCTGTTTGTTTAGGAATCTGGGCCCGAAAATTGTATTCCATCGACCATGCTCGCTATCAACACACAATTATCTGGGTTAATCATGTGGAACTGTGGCAAATTCACCTGGGGCTCAGGAACTAATGACATTCGCGTATGGCCCTGCTTTAGTGAAATGGCCCCAGCACCTGCAGCAGGAACACGGAGATTGCCAAAGAAAATTTGGTCTCATTTCGTCGTCCTCGACGCCAGCCCCCACTGCTCTGTTACCCCTCAAACTCTCCTTTTCTAACCGCAGCAGACCCTCCTCCCTTTCCAATCTCTCCTTCTCTTTTCTCATTTCCATCCCACTTTACCCTTAAATTTGTTAATCTTTCTGGTTTCCTTCACTGCTCTCTTTTTTTTTGTTGTTTTTCTTTTTCTTGCACCTTTTCCTGACGACAACTATACGTTCTTGTTCTGCACACAACAGAGCCAAACGCCGAGCCTCGGGGTATCACACCTCTGGAATATTCCACAGATATCCCAGTTTCACTACCTGTGTTTCACCTGAACAGCGAGGAGGTGATACAGAAACCGAAGATGAATTTGTGACACCGGTTCCGGACAGACAGCGACTTGTGTTCACGCTGTATTAATTAGAAAAAGGAATGATCGAGTGCAGTCAGCAGGGTGTTGATGCTCTTTCCCGACGGTTCCCTTTGTCTTTCTGTGGCGCCGCAGTCAATCATAAGCGCTCTCGCAATCCTTTCCACCAACTTTGAGGAAGTAGAGGAGCTCAATGCTCATAATTATACATCAATACAAACATATGTTTCCCAATCACAGATGCCATCCATGTGTGAAATGGGTGTCACACCGTTGGAGGTCTCATTATTCCTGAAGTGCGGGTGTGTGTTCGAACGCTTCGGCTACCCCTCATAGAGGCGGTAATATTACACTTTCCTCGATATTCCCCAGTGAAGGCCTCAGATGATCACTATACTGTACCTCGGATTTTATTTCCAGTTTGAATGTGAGACGAATCCCTTTGGGGAATGAGTTGGTCAATGCAAATGGAGTTCTAATTAAAACAGACGTGGTTAGGCGTCATATTCAGTAGATTTTTGTTCTAATTTCTCACTTTGGCTTGAAGTTTTGTGTCATTACACATTGCAGTGGTTTCTTGACTTTACCGGAGCTCTGTCTTGTGCTTTACTTAGAGGTCACAACTTAAATTTTTTTTCTGTGGATGTACGACAGAGCGTCCATAGTGGTACAGATTTATAGTATTCATTTTACAATGAAAAAGGGATACATTTTGACATGTCTAATGAGAGCGAGAGTCAATACGGAAGCACCCACAGCATTAGTGTTAGGATTCCAGTTTGTGTGGGTTGTCTTTTGTGTTTTCCTCTCTCCACCACCAGGCGGTGCCCTATCCTCATTGGGCCTCCCTGCACACCTGCGTCTCGTTGGGTCATTACCAGAGGAGTACTTGAGCAGTGGGCTGTCACCACCTTGACGCCGGAGAGTTTGCCAGTATTGGGAAGACTTCCTTACTGGATAAGCCTGGACCTTCTACCCCTGGAAGGATTTACTGAGTCTCACTGAGCAAGGGGAAAACCTCCACATCCGTTCAAGTCCACTCCTGGAAAACCAAGTGACAGTTCGCTCCTTCACTCATCTGGGTCCAACGTATGTCTGCCTGTCCGCTCTCCAACGAGTTCCCTCTTCACTGGATTAAACCCCCAAAAAATGGATTTAGGATAAACCAAGAGCCCCCCAAAAAGTTTCTCGTTCCAGTTCACCAGTCCGCTGGGTTCCAGCATTGTTTCCCCACAGAGTTTCAATCTCCATCAGTGTTTGCTAACCTACAATAAACCTGTTAAACTTTTACCCTTGGTCCCTGAGTGGTTCTCTGCATGTGGGTCAGATCTTTAAAGCCCATTATGAAAATTAGTAGGTTAAAGTCATTAAAGACGGAGCTCCTAAGATGGCCAGATTCTATTAGCTCTGCGATTGAGCAAATGTCTACTTCCCTACATTACTTTTTTTAGATTTAAGCTAAAAAAAAAAGCAAAGGAAACAAAATGATGGTGAACATTGGTAAAGCTTTACAGCATTGGGGCCAACGTAAGGAGGCAAAAGGGCTCAGAAGCCATGCATAGGAACCATGCTCAAAGTCCCTAAACTTAAAATCAGAAATAATGAGATATTACTTTCTTTTCTATAAAGTTGTACTTCTATATTTTTAGTTCAGTTTAATTAAAATTGTTCATCATGCCACCTCAAACATAACTTATTACTACACTGGAAAAACAATCTAGAAATAAGTAAAAATGTCTTACATTAAGCGTATTTGCCCTTAATTTGAGTAGGTAAATGAAATGATTTGCCAATGGAATGAGTATTTTTACTCTTAGAATAAGATATTTAGATAAAATGCACTTGAAATAAGACAATAATAATTGCGTTGTTTTATTATTTTAAATGTAAATTGTCTTGTTCCATTGGCAAAATGTGTCTTCAACCTTCTCAATTCAAGAACAAATGCACTTATTTTAAGAACAAATGACTTATATAGATTTTGATTTTTTTCCATATTACTCATATAAACTCAATCGATCTAAATACCTCAAATTATTGCTCATATCTCCTGCTCCTATCCGTTACCTTTCACAAGGTAAACAGAAAGAACACTATCCAGGGTTGGAATGGAACTCCGGACTGCTGTGCTGAATCAAAACAGCATTCAGCCTTACGGATGTTATTATGTGATGGACATGCTCACATTAATGACACTGGTCAATATGAACTAGAATGTTCTGGAAAAGACCTGATTTTTAAATAACACAAATATAGCCAATGGCTGAAGCTCTTCACCATCAACATCAGACCTAAAACAATGAAGATGTGTACACTAGCATGAGACAAAAACAGTACATGTCATAATGTATTTTTGTTACATTCCGTGAGGTGGGCTGTGTCTTTATACATGTTACACAAAAGATTGCGTGTAACTCCAAGTGGAAACTAAGGATGGAATTGCCAATAGGAAGTGTCCTGCTTCCTGGTCCTTCCTTTCTGCCAGCATTATATGGTTATCGTGGCGAACGTGGAAGCTCTTCCATTGTGGCTAAAGTGTCGATGCTAATTTGAAGAATTCAAATCACAGTAAATGCAAAAAGACCAAATGGCCATGTACTACTTTTAAGACACATTAAATATCTGCATCCCCTTGTTTGTTATATTAGCATTGAACGACTTCAATGTAATTACATGTTCAGCACAAGTCTTACAGCATGGTCAAATCAACATTTAATAACATGCCACTTGCTAACATTGAACAGTAACTTAATGTATGCTGTTGCAGTGATAGCCACACGTATTTCTTGGTAGTTAGCCAACAGGGTCCTATTGCCAAAATTGCAGTTAAGTTGTTCTATAAATATGTTTAAAATGTGCTTAATTAAATGCCAATTCCATTAGATTAACCAATAGGTTTGAGTCTAAAGAATTCACAAAAAAATATGATACACTATTTCAACATATTTGAGTTTGCAGAAATTTGACTAAATAATGCTTTTTCATTACTTAGTCTAATTGGGGAGTGGCAGCCTAAGTGGTTAGGGCATAGAGCTTGGAATCCTAAGGTTCTGGGTATGAGCCCCACTCCCACAGATTGCCACTCTGGGTCCCTGAGCAAAGACCTTTAACCTCACACTGCAACCCGGGTGCCACACGATGGTAGCCCACTGCTCCCCAAGGGGATATGTTCAGGTATTTTCTTCTAGGTTAATCAGTCAGCCTTCATTGTTTCACAAATCACCTATATCACCTCCTATAAGGTCCTTCACTCCCCCCTTGCCAGATTCACCTGACGGTTCCTAAGCTTTAGGTCTGTTTACTGTAGGTTCTCTGTTTTACTTTAGGTCTTATTTAGCTGTACATGTTTGAATTCTATTTCATTTTTTTTTTATATATATGCGTTTATATGACTCTTTTTATGGCTTATTAATTACATTGCTTAACAAAAGCTTTTTAACTTTGATTTTTGTCTCAGATTATTGAAGAAATCCAAATATAAGATTACGATAAAATAAAATGTAAAAAGAAAATCAAATTTGTTTAATTGATAAAGAAAAACTTAGAAAAAAAAGCCTTTCGTGATATTACTGTAGTTACTCTTTAAGAGTAATAGCTGGTTATGCCTCCAAGCAACTCTTGTTATCAAGCATTTCTGATAGCGAGGCTCTTGAGGTCAAGGACATAAACTGATGGCTGGAATATTTTCCTTCAAGATTCTCCTATAGAGCGCAGTATTTATTGTTCCATCTATTACAACAAGTCGTCCGAATCCTGATAAAGTTTTTTTTTTCATAAAATGCTTAGGTTTATGGCTGATTTTTTGGGATTCTTATGCTTGTCTTCCGAGCTTTGCAGACCTCTCCCGACTGAAATAATGTAGATGGCTAATTTTTTGGAGACACGTCCTGTTTAAATAAGTTCTTGATTCTGCAGGTACTGTACCCGTCATTGGGACTGGTTGTAACTGGTGAAACAGAATGCTGTCAGAAAAAGCTATGCGTTGTAAATTAAAGCCAATTATGTAAATGGATGTTCCTTGTCATCAACTCATCAATATATGTAACAACACGCCTTCATCTGTGAGAAAAAAGGTAAAACATTTTGAATTCAGATTACATATTCACAAATTTACCAATGCTAAACACAAGTTTGAAATTAAACATCACAAATTTATGAATACGAATCAGATTTTTCAAGTAGGACTCACGTATTTACAAGTATGAATAGAAAATAAGTAAGCGTGTACCAATAATACATGTATAAATTCCAATCAGATATATGAGTATCAATAACAAATGTATGAGTTTAAATCAATTTCTTTTTGTTTTTTCAGATTTTGTTTTTTTTTTCCGGAAAAAAAAAATAAAGTTTACTTCTCTAATTTATTTTTTAAAATTAAATTTTTTTAAAAAATGTTTTACATTTTCAATTTTTTTTACAGACTAACTTTTACATACTGAATTCTTTTGAAACTATGTGTTACAGATCACACTCTCATTACTTTAAAAACATATTATAAAAACGCTCCCTCTTTACCGATAAAAATGTGGCTGCAGACCAAAAGAGGGAGGCCTGTCCACAGAGAATCTGATCTGTAAAACGCAATGTGAAAAGAATGCAGTTTGTAAAACCCTATCTGAAAAACTTCTTTAACGGTTGCTTTTTGCATCTCTGCTTCTGTCTCCTTGAACCCCAGTCAGCCTCGGCAGATGGCCGCTCACACTGAGCCTGGTTCTGCTGGAGGTTTCTTCCTGTTAAAAGGGAGTTTTTCCTCTCCACTGTCGCTACAAGCATGCTTAGTGTGGGGTATTGCATTTGAGTCAATGAGTCGATGCAATCAACTGGTTTTCCTTAGATACAAAACTTTGAATCAGTTTGACTGGACGATCTGGTTGAACTGTAAAGTGCCTTGAGATGACTTGTGTTGTGAATTGGTGCTATAGAAATAAACGGAATTTAATTGAATTTAAAACATTTTGAAAAACAACCAAAATGAAAAAAACATAAAACATAAAATTTCCTATCAAGACCTTTTCAAAGTTTAATTTCTGAATGGCATTTTCTCAAATTTCTATTTACAAAATGTATTTTGTGCAACAATAATGGACTAAAAGTCACCCCATATAAAATGGATCTCAGCTACACCATAGGAAACAAAGGAGTCAAGCACAAAATACATTAACCAAACTTCTTTATGTTGCTCTAATCACAACAACATATTGATATAGTGTATTTACAGCTATAACTGTTGGGTTAATTGAAAAATGTTCTCCCAAAATAATCAAATTTAAAGCTTAAGACTGCGCCGAAGCCCACATGTGAAAAGCCAGCTTGTCCGTGACAGGGTTTAGAAGTCTCGCAGGATTCCTAAAACGCCCCCGAAGGCTTTGTATAATCTCATTCTTTTCCCCGCTTAATGGAAGATAATGCAAGCAGGCACGCTGATGAATCAATATGCAACAGCAGCTTTAGTTTGATAATTAATAACAGTGTTGGAAATAGATTTGTGATTTGGCAGGGCAGGTCTAATATCGCTCTGCTTTCCACTCTCACAGTCCCTGAGAAGTAATCTCGCTCGTTTTTTTTTCTCCCCCCCTTCAGTGGTGCTAATTCTTCGACTAAAGCCTGTTATCTCATGAAAGGCCCTGCGATGGGATCCGATGGCATCCTGACATCTGTATTCATTTCTCCGAAAATTAGTCCTGACACAAAATTAATGGAAAAACACTCAGATTAGAGAGTGAGCCAAGTCTCAGAAAATATCATATTTGGTTTTGGGTTCATTTTTGGACGGATTAGCCATTTTTCTCAGTAGCACCGATTTCTTTTTGGACGACCCTTTGCTTGATTTGACTCAAATTAAGACATCCTAACAGTTTCGAATGAGTGATGGAACATTAATTTGTTTTAAAATGTAAAAAAAAAAAAGATAAAATGAAGAGACAAAGCACTCATTAGATCTAAAGCCAGAAATTTCAGAACGAAGAACACAGGAACATGGATTCCCTTCTTACTCCATCATCCTCCCATCCCCCATATCCCATCAACCTCATCAAAAGCCTGTCAGTTGCAGCGCTGATAATTCCCTCTGTTTGCAAAAAAAAAAAAAGAACCTTAGATAAAAGCCTTCATGGATGAAAGAAAGTCGGATTTAATCTCCTGCTCCCTCTTTGCTATGAGGGAGCAGGGAGGAAGAAACAGATGGGTTTGGCGGGGAGAAAACCTAGACAGCCAGGTAAGGACATCTGGAGCCATGAGGCCCAGGTGAAGCATGTACAGTGGATTGAGTTTACCCTCTTAAATGTACACACCGGCCTAATGAAATGGAGAACCAGAGAGGCTACAGATAAAAAGCCATCCTTTTCCTGCTGAGCCGTACTCGGCGCTGGCGGAGATAAGGTTCTCAGGTATCTGCAGCCACAAGGTAAGAGCTCTGTCACAAAGAGGAGACGGCGACAGAGAGAAAGTAGAAGGCTTTGGCAGAGGAGTCTGGATGCAGACTGGGGGAACGATAGACACACATTAGAGGAAATTAAGAGAGATTCCATTAACTCCTATGTTAACAGTTTCTTCTGGTTGAGTGCCTCTTAATTTATCACCATTTAGGGCAGTATTCAGTCTTTTTAAAGGTACAGAGGTTTGAATGCGGGTCATCCTACCACATGGATCCCATCCCGTTCCCTGGAAATAATATCTAAAAATTATTAAGGGCGTAAGAAGAAAATATTCTATAACATCACGATATAAAAAAAAGATACTTCGGCTGTCATATGCATATATATGTGTGGACACACTGTATATACTGTATATTCCCCCGTGCACTTTTTCTTCCTTTGGCCCCTTCTTCTTCTTTTTGACTATTTGAGCTGAAGTAACGATTTCATTTCAGATCAATAAAGTCAATCAATCAATCAATTAATCAATATTTGTGGACATGAGAGGATTGACTCCTTGTTCATGTGGAGTATATTGTTTTTCTTTTTTATATATATATATTTTTATCATTTTATTATTCATTTATTTATTTTTTCTCTCTTTTAATGTATGTATGCGTAAAGCGGCACAGGTTTTTTCATTGTATTGTAACTAATCTAAAACTAATAAAAATAATAAAAAAAAAATATTTGTCTCAATACATCATTAGACTCATTAGATACAGGTATTGAAACTTGAATGTCAACAATATTCATTGCTTTCATTGTTTTACTTTTATATATGTAGCTCTTAAACTTCCAGACACCAGTTGGGACCCAATAATTCAGCTCTTGGGAGGTTTGTCGATGCGTGAAAGTTTGTTTAGTTTATAAAACCTTGAATCTGGGGATTGTTCTTGTGGTAATTTAAGATAATCTATAATAGAGTTTCTCAAGATTCTATTTAACTGGTTCTGCTGGAGGTTTCCTCCTGTTAGAAGGGAGTTTTTCCTCTCCACTGTCGCTACAAGCATGCTTAATGTGAGGGATTGCATTTGAGTCTATGAGTCGATGCAATCAACTGGTTTTCCTTAGATAGAAAACTTTGAATCAATCTAACTGTATGATCTGGTTGAACTGTAAAGTGCCTTGAGATGACATGTGTTGTGAATTGGCGCTGTAGAAATAAACTGAATTGAATTGAACTTTGGTTTTTGCACTGTTCCCGGTTTGTGGATATCTCCATAGATGGTGTTTCCCTCCCAACTTATATTGATTTTTAAGTTATTTTAATGTTTTAATCATTCTATATTTGAATTAATCTTCTATAGTAAAAATACGGCTTGATTTCCTCCATCTCCAGTATACTGCCTTTTTTCTCAATGCAAATAGACAGGTTTAGTATCTCTGTAAGTTAAGAGGCACTTTGTAAATCTGACGCACTTTATTCCAAGCATCCTTGGAGTGCATAAAAAATGCGTTAGGTAACCTCTCCTTCTGGGACAGCTTCTCTCTAGGAACGTAGAGCATCATTCTCAATATCTGGCAACCCTATATTTAGCTAGTTGTATCATTCATTATAGTCTTGGGTCTTGTATGGTTTTTTTCCCTGCCTAAAAAGTTCCTGATAAAACTGTTGCACCTTTTTTTTTTATTGTAGGTGGTATTATAATTAGTTGCATCACCAATTATTAATTTTTACCACAACTACCTCTTCAACTACATTGATCTTCCTCCAGAAAAGGAAGTTGGATTTTATCCAACTTTTTAATGTTGGTTAATATTTTCCGTAGGGTTGGTTTAACCCTTTTCAGCTTGACTAGATCTAAATTTAAACTTCTGTACTATGTACACACGGCACATTGGTGTCATTGGCACGGCTTCAGATTTACCTGAACACCCTGATAAGAATATGCTTGAATGGTTGCAAATACATCCTATGCATAGAGTAGTAACACGTTTCCCCTCCCACTTTATGCACAAATTATTCATTTGTTCTCCTGAATCTGTATACCGGTATATTATGTTTCAAATATCCAACAAAGGACTTAAGGGGCGGTCCTGACGATTCCCCCTAGAAAGGCCGATCTAAATTGCGTTTTTCTTAAAGGTATAGAGGAGGATTTTCTTTTTCCATGTGGATCATCTAAATAAGTGGTCCTCCTAACTGTCAATCATTCTGGTGAGTGATGTAAGACCTTCCTTTGTGCTCGTCCCCAGTTAGTTATCTGTGGTGAGCTACGGTTTCAGACAGTCATTGAAGCTCGGGTCGCAGTAGAAAAAGTTTCTACGAAGTGTATGAGAAGAAAAGAAAGGGCTCAGAAGAGAGAAACAAGACCAGATTGTTTTTGGGAGCTTCTTTCATGCGATTGCGTACACTGAAAGCACAGGTCGGACTTCCCACTGATGAATTGGTTGGGTAGTTTCTACTCTACAGGTAAAGTTTTACATGCTATTTGGAGAAATCCATTTCACATCACTGCTGATAAAAATAATCTACCTCTATATTGTAACTTTCCAGGGAAGATAAGTTTATTTATTTTGTAATTTGCATCATTAGCAGTTATACGTTGGCCACAGATCCTTTATTACCTCGCAAACATGTCCAAATTTCCACACGCACACACACACACACACATATACTAGCATGTCATGATTTTTTTTTTTTATGTACCAGTAGTATTATTTGTTGGGAAACTTTTTACATTTTACATATAAATATGAGTGAGAAGAGATCCATCTTAGCGACTATCTTATCATTGCGTGCCCGCACCTCCTCGATGGGAAATGGGCTCATGCATTATCTTGCACGCATTTAATAGATGACCCCTCTTGGGAAGGGGTACAAGGTTGTGCATGTGCTTTTTTTTTTTTTTAAGCGGAGAGGGCGGGTGTTTTCAAAAATTCGTGAAAATTAAATTTACATTTACTAAACATGTTTTTTGCAACAATAATGGAACAAAATTCCCTCCATATGTGATTGGGGATGGTGCATTCAATGATCAGCAAAAACTTGCTTTATTTGAATGAGAGACTATCAGGATTAACAAAGCTGGAAATATTTGGATCTCTTGCTCAAGCAATCAATTTCTTTATAAATTATGAAGTCAGATTTTGATTATTTCATTGTTTATTTGTTGAATTTGCATCATTAAGGTATTCATGATTTTTTTTTTTTTAAACACTGGACAAAACAACATTGGAGCAACTAAAAAAAAGACCAAATGCTTTAACACCTCTGGTATGTTTTATTAAAAAAGGGAAACACTATCTATTTTTTATTTTTATTTATTTATTTATTTTTGCTCTAAATAGTTTCAGATTTCCACTCAGACTAAACCAAAATCTGATGTTTCTGTTTGCGGTTTTCAGCAGTAAAACTGTGAAGCAGGATGTTCCTGCCTGAGTGTGGAAGGACACTGCAGTGGCAAGCAAGAGGCCTCATTATCTGCCACTGATGGCCTGAATAAATGAGAAGGAAGGTGAGAGGAGAAGAGGGCAAAGTCAAGGTTAAATGGGGAAATCTGGCTGTTCAAATAGCTCAAAAATGATTTTAATGTAAAAATAAAGTAACGTCCAGAGGGTGTGAAGTAAATAAAGCAGCAGATCTTGATAATAGATGAATTGGATCGTTTTTGGGGTGTTAAAATTTTAAGTTATAAGAAAAAATTTGATTGTTTCAGAGCTAAATTTCCACTTTTTTTTTTTTTTTGGGTTGTTCAATCTTATTTTTGATTGTTTGCAAAGCACATCTTTGGCCTGAGGTCTCCCACCTCCTCCCACCTTATGGTGGAGGTGTGGGAATGATGGTCTTTTCATTACCTGCAGCCTTCCTTGGTCGGATAGGACCTGCAGGAGAGCCTATATGGCAGCTGAGAGTGGCTCCAGCTAGCACTGGCTCATATGTATGGAAAACACAAGGTCTGAAGAGGATAGTCACAGGAGGTCAGACCAGTCGGTGAGGCAGCCTGAGGTCCTGGTGAAGGTTAGAAGGTCTTGGTTTTGCAGAAGAGGCTAATTTCTTTTAGTTGGCTGAGCAAAGGTTGGAATAATTGCGCCCCCTGGGTTTGCCTCTGGGTAGAGTGGAGGTAAAGCAGAGCGGGCGGCGAATGGGTGTTGGGGGGTGGAGGGGTGGCGCTGGTTAGGGATTACAGGGGAAGGTGTGTCCATGTTTTACTGGATGCTCATTAAATTTGTTTACATGTCCTAAAACATCACTACATGTGCTTTAGATTGCTGAGAACATTTGCTTCAGTGATATGATATATTTCAGCCTCTTATTTTAATAAGGCAGGCTTATGGTGATAACTAAGTGCAATTATTTTTTTCTGTCATACAACAACAGCATAAGAAGATTATATAATATATTCAGGGTTTATTTTGTTCCTTCTTTTCTCACTTTTTTGTTGTTTTAAACAGGACTAGAATACCAATGTTGGTAAATCTATGGAGGCAAATCTACGGTCATAGTTTGTTTTAAAAAAAAAAAAAAA
>NW_015150606.1:1310397-1313719 GCF_000732505.1 Cyprinodon variegatus
CTTTTAACAGGTAGAAACCTCCAGCAGAACCAGACTCAGTGTGGAAAAGTATCATGGGATTTGTTGTAGCGGCTGTGAATAACAAAGTTAACTATAAAGTCCACTATATAGTACCTGCTCTATATAGTTATGTAGGGATTTAGGGGTTAGGGTGGATGATCAGACAAAGCCCATGAGTATGAAACTGCTACCTTTCCTTTAGCTGCAAATTTTGCTGCATTTCTAACAAGAGACAAGAGATTCATTCAGATCTATTTTATATATGTTTATCTCCATAGCTCCTTAATGTGAAAATAAGCTGCTGAGTTGATAAACCCAACCGCATGAGTTGTGCTAAAGTTGTTGCTAGCCTGTGAACAGTTACCATATATTTTTAGTAGTTCTCCATTCCATATTGAACATTTAAAGAGGAACAGAAAACAGAATCTAAAGTGGATCTCACTCGACTCAGCAAAGGTCTGAGTTCATAAGTCAACATAAAGAAAGACACCAAATGACTTTAATGGTTCAAAACTACTGCAGACTTTTGGGAAAATATCCGTGGCTTTGTTGGAACAAGCATGGAGGTTTTTAAGGACACTGTTTTAGAAATCATACCAACAGTTATGCATAGTGTTGGTGGTAGTGTGATGCTGCTGCTTTGTTATATCTGGAACACAGTTCAACAGGATACTGGGTTTATGCAGCAGAACAATCATTAAAAATACCAACAGATCCACCTCTAAACTATAAAAAAAAAAGTTTTTCAGCTGCTTGCTGAAAGTCTGCAGTTCAATGTGTGTGTATTCATAGTGTGAGGGAATGCTGTCAGTTGGTTTTCCCTAGATAGAGACATTTGAACCAATCTGACTGGATGATCTGGTTGAATTGTCTCTGTAAAGTGAGATGATGTGTTGTGAGTTGGCGCTATATAAATAGACTTAATCAAATTGAATTAAGTAAGTGGAAAGTAAAGGAAACAAATGAGAACTAAAGGTGATAATCTGATTTTAATCTAAATGTCACATTGAAAAATGGAGCCAAGGCGGAAGTTTAACTGAATAAACTGATTGCTCGCCTACATCCGCCTACGACGCAGCCAATCAGCTTTGAACCACACCTCCACGAAAGCCAATCTGCATCCAAAGTTCATTTTAAAAGTCCTCCGATCCGCAACTCGTCTGCTCCTGTGCGCAGGCGGTGGATGCGCTGTGTGACTTCATTCAGATGACACAGTTTCAACCCACCTACATCATTGTAGCTAAAACTTCATCAGAGTTTGATTACTCCCGGACTCTTACTGTATTCCGCGTCTCATTTCAACCAGTTGAGCCTGGTTCTGCCAGAGGTTTCGAGGAGTTTTTCCTCTCCACTGTCACTTTATGCTTGCTCATCATGGACAGGTTCTCTCAACCTGTGTTATCCAACTGGACTTCCATCTTCCAGGTGAAAAGAGCCCTATTCTTTGCTCCTGTTCATGCATATCTATCAAAATTCTGCTTTATGTTTCCTGCCGAGGTCTGAGCGCCAAAGACAAAGCAATTGTACCAATACATTTCTTCAAATTGTCTTTTATCTTGGTGTGAGTTTTGCAGATTGAAACAAACCTCAAGGTCATCATAGTTCAAACTGTTTTTTTCAATCTAAACTTTAAATTCTATGGTCTTTTAAAGCCATACAGTTGCCCTCAAAATTTCTTGTTGCAATTACAACAGACAGCTCTATCTACTGGGGACAAAAGCCAAGAATGACGTGACGTTAAAAAGGCCCTCTGATAGCAGCGCGAGAGATTGTGTTGCATGCCTGGTTGACGGCTACACCAGCACCTCGCATACACTCTGTGATCAAATAATGAATCTGCCACGTTCCCAAACATCGATATGACTCGATATCCTGGTGTTCATTAGAAAGTAAAGACTTCCCCGGCTGTGTTGGCGGCGAGCTAGAGGAGGTGACAGAGCCGTTTAAAGGCGGCGAAGGCCGGGGAAGCGAATGTGACATGCTCAGGTGTAATTATACTCACCTAGTTCACATCGGAGATTAGGAAGTAAAGAGACGGATAAGAAAAGGAGCGTCAGACATGAAGGAATATTGAAATACCCACTGATGCGAAGTGTCTTTTGTCACTTTATCATTTCAGGGTCTCACTTCTGTTTGCCTTTTCCAATTATAAAGGTGTGACTGTGGGCTTCTTGCACCCTCCCCTCCTCATATAATGTTAAACACACTGAACTTCAAGGGATAAAGAATCCTTCCCTCGTTTGTTTTTTCAGGAACTGGAATAATTATCACTTACAGATTTATAAGCCTATGCAGACCTAATCTGATGTGAGCGGCTCAGCTTTGCATTTTGCAGCAACACTGGTGGACATCATTGGGGGATATAGGATGCTTTTTAGAAATGATCAACCATCTAAACTGGGTCAACACTGCCCTCTATTGGTTTCTAAACATTTCACACACATTCAAAAGCACTCCTGGAGTGTCCGCCCTGTGAGAAAATGGATTATGACAGTCTAATTTATTGTAATATCCATCTCTCTGACCCAGTATCTCAGATCTTCAACCTGACGTCCCAATGACAGGCAGCTACGGTCACAGTCAATCTACTCAGTCCCTGAAACCCATTCAGCAGCAGAGGCGTTCGAGGCCTCTGCTACCCGTTTTTGTCAAAACTGATCCATCATGCAAGCAGAGTGTGAGTGTTGAGGGATTAACCACATGGGGATCTGTTAAATAAATTAGAAAAATAATCTTTAATGACCAGTGATGAATAAAGACTTCCAATTATCTATTTTGGTAGAATACAGTATGTGTTCAACCAGTCGATTCTGACCTGAATCCTTCTGTATGGTTTGAGTAGAAACTATTTATGCTTCCAGAATTGAAGGACGTTTTATGTCTCTGCCTTGGAACTTCAAACAAACCATGAAAGAGAGAGGAAAACAGGCAGCTTTCATGTAATTTACAGTCGTCCTGACACAAAAAAAGAACTCCAGCAAATTTGAAAATCATCCCTGAATATTGTTTGTAGTACCAAATAAATAAAAAAAACAACTAAAATGTTTTTTTTTGTCTTGTCCTTCCATCATGATGCTCAAGATTCAAATAAAATATCACATTAGATTTTAGTTATTCCGTAAAAATTCAAAAAAAAATATCCACTGGACTTGGTTTCCAAGATTTGAAGACGTTTCGCGACCTCTTCAAATCTTGGAAACCAAGTCCAGTGGATATTTTTTGAATTTTTACGGAATAACTAAAATCTCATGTGATATTTTATTTGAATCTTGAGCATCATGATGGAAGGACAAGACAAAAAAAAACATTTTAGTTGTTTTTT
>NW_015150606.1:1315070-1322059 GCF_000732505.1 Cyprinodon variegatus
GATCTTAAAAGAACAATTTATTTGAGGATTTTATTTTTTACACTACGACTTGGAATTATGGGTAATCCAGAGTGTTGTACTTCATATGGGGCCCACCCAGGTAATGCTGCTTAGGGGCTTATTGTTGTGTTGTTACGCCATTGAATGGGAGGGTTTTGGCCTGAAGAACGCTTCTGAGTTCTGTGTTCCTTCATTTTCATCAAGATCTCATCACTGACTTGGTTTGTCCAACATATCAGGTTGTTCGCCAGTTCCTCTCCTCCTACATTTTTCACAGTTCCTAGACTTTCTTCTCCATTTGTCTTGGTTCCCATTCTTTCCCACAGCAAGTTCTGGTTCTTTCCCTTCGATCTATCCTATTCAAACCCAAGCCGCCTGCCAGGTTATGATCTCCACCAGCTGCCCCTCAGCCTGTCCACCCTCTATCACTTTACTAATACCTCCACATCTTCAGAACCAACCTTAAAACTGTCATAAATACTCAGTAAGCATGCCACCTCCCTCAGGATTCACCCACTGTGGAAAATAGCAGGCCTAAACCTCATGGTCCAATATCCATGATCTCATTCTGTTTGCCCACGCTTCCTCAGGAACGTTTTCAAAGTTTCATTTCTTGATTACAGTTTGTTTTCTATGTAAAAATGTGCTCTTGGCAACAATAATGGAACAAAATTCCCTCCATAAATCTCTACTATGTCAACACCTTTCGTTGTCACACTTAAATATCCAAAAGAAAACAAAAACAGACAAAAAAAAACATGTTTCATTGGTCATCGTGATGTCTTGGCTTGGTTATAGTCGTCACACACAGTCCAGATTACTGACCCAATTGAATAATTGAGCTTTAAAAAGAATGCAATTTGTTTAATTCAAAATATAAGACAGAAATGTGATTAAAAAAACATTTGGAAGTAGGCTGCACAATGGCGCTGTAGCAGACCTCCCAGTCCAGGGTCTTTCTGCATGGAGTTTGCATCTTCTCCTCGTGCATGCATGGGTTCTATATATATTATATAATACATATAATTATAATATAATTATATAATACATATATATTATATAATACATATAAAATACTTTGTACTTTTTTATTTCCCTTTAGAAAAAAAATTTCTTTGCCTGCAGGAATAAAGGAACAAAATTCACTCCATACTTCTAAGGTAAGAGTATCAGGAGACACTCAGGCCGCAGAAAGAGTTTAATTTGCAATCATAACTTGTTTTCTGATGGGATTTGGTTCGTTTTGTCTGGGTGCGTCCCTTGAACGCTACGGCCTGTAATGATATTTAGGAGACCGTCCAGCAGGAAGAAGAAGACACTGCAAAAAATCTGAATCTAGATAAGTAATTTTTTCTTAAAATAAGTGCATTTGTTCTTGAATTGAGGAGGTAAAAGAGACATTTTGCCAATGGAACAAGACACTTTAGACTTAAAATAAGAAAACACAATTGCACTGTCTTATTTGCATATTATCTAATTATCGTATTTTAAGAGTAAAATTACTAATTCCATTGGCAAACTATCTCATTTACCTGCTCAAATTAAGGGTGAACACACTTAATTTAAGACATTTTTACTTATTTCTAGATCGTTTTTGCAGGAAAGATGGACCATGCTGGATGCTGAGGCGGTAGAAAGTGAAGCTGAAGAATCTCCGATGGGCAAACTGCAGGACAGGACATGGAGCAACATCACATACATCATCAGGACGACCAGCAGACACAATCACAAAGAAAAAACAAACCATTGCCATTTTATTTTTTCAACATCCAAGAACACAAATCAAAAAATACAGACAATAGAAAACCAAAGCCATCACAACATGACAACATCTTTTGTCTTTTTCAGCTGATAGAACTCAGACATCTTGTTGTTTTAGCGAGCACTGCTTGCACCCAACCCCTGCCACGCCGTGCTTTAATTCAAACCCCATCTCGTGTTCCGTTTGTCGTGTTTTGTCACCGTGTCGATTAAGAGGCTTTTGTCCTCGCTCCGTCTGGGCTGGAAACCTGCAGTTGTTTCCGAGGCTCAGCGGGTAATGTTTTCTTCTCCGTCTTAAGAAGAAAGAACAAGTTTTGTACTATTATTAGTTGGGACGAAGAGCGCGTGATGTTCAAAGCTCGCTTGTTTTTGTATTAAATGACAAGAAGATTCTTTGTGCACAGATAGCAAAGCATAACTCTGAGCTGACATTAACTTTTTATATATTTTTTAGCTGATCTTTTGCAGATGATGGAGTTGGAAGCTTGTCCTTGAACTGCTTTTGTTTTTTCAACCGGAAACATGTCTTGTTTGTTTTTTTAAAACAAAAAGAATGCCTTCAAACTCACACCTTTAACATATCTTATTGTGTTCTCAAGCTCAAAATATGATTGTCTTTGATAATTTACTTCTAAATGTTCTTTTTGCAGATGATGGAGGCAGTTTTGACACTAGTTTCCTTCACTTTACTCCAGTAAATATTTTTACTGGGATTTTTCTAAAACTATTTCTTACAGTTTTGGACACAAGGCAAAGAGCAGCTTGTCCCATTTATGCAGGACCTGGAGAGTCCTTGAAAAATAAAATATTTAAAATTTGATGTTTAAATCAAACGAATTCCAATAAAAATTTGATTTGCAATTGTCCATTTTACGACAAAATATTAAAGACATATTGTTAAACGTATTTAATAATCCACTATCAAATACTGCAACTTGAAAATTTTAATTTTTTTTTTGCTTGATTTTTTATATATATATATATATATATATATATATATATATATATATATATATAAGGTACAAATAGTATAAACCAGAACAACTTACAAAAAACAACTGGTCTTCACATTTTTTTTTCTGGCAACCTTATTATAAAAGTGAGTCTTTCCATGCTGTGAATTTCTTCTACAATGTGCGTCCATTTTGCTGCTGCCAACAGACAAATAAAGAAAAAAATCTAAATCTATGCTCCGAAACGTATTTTTAAATCCTATTATTTTAATTGAGACAATTGATTGATTTAAAGAAGGAATTCCTTTTTCAACTTTTTGCATATCTTCCACCACAGAATCCTCTTTCATGCCTTTAAACTCGTAGGGAAGTCATATTTAAATGTCAAATCATTCTGGCTTAAACATGTATATAAACGTACTCTTTATCAGAAGATATTGTCCCCAAAAACAAAAAAAAAAATCCCGTCCTAAAATCTGTGTCTTTTTTTTCTTTTATCTTATGCAGGCCATTTAGTTATACGTCAGCATGTACACCTAAATTCGGCCAATCAAATATCAACGGTCATCTGCCATCAAATTGTTTTGATTGACACTAAACTCTCCTCCTCTTGCATGTTTCCGCTGTCCATAGCGTTCCTTGACATTGTTGTTGCTAAGTGCTACTTTATTTTCCCATCCTGAACCTACTTGCCTGTTTCTGCTGGAGGTTTCTTCCTGTTAAAAGGGAGTTTTTCCTCTCCACTGTCGCTATAAGCATGCTTAGTGTGAGGTATGCCATCCGAGTCAATAAGTCGATCCAATCAACTGGTTTTCCTTAGATAGAAAACTTTGAATAAATTTCACTGTATAATCTGGTTAAACTGTAAAGTGCCTTGAGATGACTTGTGTTGTGAATTGGCGCTATAGAAATAAACTGAATTGAACTAGCAATAAGTTGCTAACTGGTTAGCAAGATGCTTCCGACAAACCGGCCACAAGCAAACCTTCCGCCACAACAATCCCGCCCCCTTGATGAACGACCAATCACATTCACTTTATACACTCGTGTAAAGTCGGGCGCCTCTCGGGAGAATTCAGAAATGAAAAGGTTGGAACAGCCTCTTTCCTACGACTTTAAAAACACTTAGCAACAACATAAACAACAAACAGTTTAGTCAAAGCTTATAAACACTTTAGTAATACTATAATGTTTTATTAGAAAGTAAACATGCCGGCGGCTGACTTGAAACTAAGAAGTTTGTCCTACCTCTAAACTTTCCAATTACAGTGTGATATAGCTCCATATAAACAGACTCTTTTTTTATTTGAGGATGATTATAGATTTTACTCTAATGATTCTAAATGAACTGATTTAGTTACAGAAATAAATAATTTTATTTATTATAGCCTAAGTATTTGGAGGGCATCTGAACTTCTTACCACCACAAACCTGAAGTGCTCCACCTGCCCTATAGAGGAGCAAGGAGACCACCAATAAGGACAGCCGTCACACCTGGAAGATGCGCCAGAAAGTCTTAAATACTGAGAGAAATGAAAGTCTTTATGAGAATGTATCCCTGTGTTGCTGAGTCCTGTCTAATTCTACGGACCGATGGCCGGGTGCCGTTTGTAGGGCACTTCAGGTAAACTGCTGATCTCTGTTCAGGCCAGGTTGTAAACAGGAAACTGGAAAAGACAAGCTGGTCGGCAAATCTTTGATGACAGCTGATTTTTTGACAATTAAACCAAAAAACAAAACGGTTTAAAAACAGATGCTATGCAGCTGTCCTGTGCTTCTTTAAAGCCACAAAAGCAAAATGAAGTCTCTCACTGGATTCTTCCTGTGAAACGGTCATTGATTTCCCTTCGGTACCTCTTCGGATCCCTGATCTCCTGGCTTTGACTTCTGAGCACGTCCTCAATACCGGCTTTGGCTCGCCCTCTGGATTATTCTGCCTTCCTCTGGGACTTCGGTGCCTGGGACCCCCTGGGCGGCGCCCGCTGCATCTTTCTGGCAGCCAACCGGCCGGAACAAACCTCATCCTCTGGGCAGGGACTGAACTTTCAGACCAGTGAACTTTAAACTATTCCACGTTTATCTATATTTTAGCTGTTTCTTTTGTTAGAGTATGCACTATTTACTATAAAACTACAATTAAACAAAAATACGAAAGTTCTAATTACTATAATTTACAAATTCAAAACCAAAATAATTAGCTACTGGCAGTAGGGTAGAACCCCATTTCTGCTAATGGTTCATAAAGCTAGCAGTGTGTAAAGCTAATGTTGCTTAAAGCTAACTGTGCGTAAAAGCACTTAGTTATATCAGGGAGTAAATTTCTAGAACCTTCTTTACAAATGAACATTTTGACACCTGCCAAAAAAGTAGATTAGGCTGTTTGAAAGTTTCAGAATGATACCATACACGATGGGCACGGTAACAACCTTTCTGCGTCCTGAAACATTTTTCCAGAAGACTCCACCATGTTTGGTAGAGCCTCAGCTTCTGTGTTTAAATTGCTGTAAAACCAGCATTATTTGGTATAAAATCAGTTTCTTCCTGCCTGTTATGTTAGTAGTGTAGCTCTGAAATTTCTCCATTTCGGAACACTAAAGGAAAAACATGTTTTAGAAGCATTAATGCCTCCTCATTAAAAGATTTTTGGAAAAAAAAAAATTTGACCAACTTTAAAAGAACGTAAAATGTGTTTTTTTTCCCCAAAAATTGAGACGAACTCAAAAACTACAGACCTGTGTTATCAATAACTCACTTTTCATTAAATTATTAATAAATAAAATTACAAATAATTCTAAGTAGAAGCTTTTATTTACTCTAGTTTTATGACCATTTTACTAATTGTCTATCAGGGATTATCAATAAATTTTAATTTACCTGTCAGTTATTTCTTCATGTTTCCCTCATCCGTCCAGCTGCAGGATTCTGCAGCCATCAGCCAGAACTCATGCTCTCCATGTGTTTTTACTAAGCACTTACCTGTTTTACTATGCAGCACTTTGGGATTTGTATAAATATAAAGTATTATTACTCTGTATTGCATGAAAGCAAGAGAGATAAAACTCCAGTTGCACCAAAGAACAACACCAGGAACAGGACCTTCAATCTGTCTGCAGGAGGTATGTCTCCCTCTGCTGGTGGCTTTAATCCCAATTTAACACCATGTTTTAAAGATTTTGTTGTAAATGTGTTTAAACCAGGTTGAGAACTTTCTTCTCTGTGGCCTGATCAGGGCCATGAAAGGGTCAGGTTAGGGGATGAGGGGGGTTTCCCTGTCAGGAATAGACCAGACATTTTAATTCCAGCCCGAGAGAAAGACAACCACAGCTAGAAACACCTGCTTGGCATTTATTGGATGCCACATTATTTGTAAATCCAGATTTTCATACAGTACAAGGCTATCCAGTATTACTGAGATCTAGGCAACAGTGATGGTCCATAAACAGTCGTACAAACTGCATCTTCATATATTATTACAGCATTTTTCTTCTCTCTCTCTAACAGGTGATTAATGCCGATACAAAACATATGCATTATTAGAACACATTTCTGATTATCTTAAAGTTTCTTTTTGTTTTTTCAAAGGGACAAAATAAAATAAAAAAAAGGAATGGATTTAGGTGTTTGATGCAAAATCTTTCCATGACAACCTAGAGAAAACACAATGGAGCAAACAACCCAAAACGCCATGGACACTGAGAGGACGAATGGTGATTAGTTACAACCCTGTGAGGATAAACAAGTACGAGGCACGCAGAAATTTTCACTTTTTCTTTAACGCTTTTTTTGTTTGTTTGTACAAGGATCTTTCAAGATGAGTCGCCTCTTTTTTCCCTCAAATGTTCAGTCGCCTCTGGCTGTGTCATGCGAAGGCTCTTCCTCCCCATTTTTTTCGATTTATTTTTATCCAGAAGTCATTTAAGACATTACTCCAAACACTGGGTTGTGGCGACAGATGCTCGGCCCGATCTCCTCGTAGTCCTTTTTGGTGTGGCACACTTGGTAAAACTCCGGCTGCAGAGACAAACAAATAGATTTTAAAAATGTAACTCCACCTGTCTCTCTGCTGGAGTTCGGGTTCAAACTTACAGACTCTTAAGGCCATACTAACAGATTTGTTTTAATTCCGTAAACTAAACTAATCGGTTTCTTGAAAAACGCAATATTAAAAGGCATAACATTTTACGCAATCTTGTAAGTGTAACATTGCAATTTCGCGGTTAAAGCCGTGTTGATGCAAAGTTAAAGCCGTGACAATGCAGGGTTATGGGTAACTGA
>NW_015150606.1:1322515-1328101 GCF_000732505.1 Cyprinodon variegatus
CGATGCACGGTTAAAGCAGTGACGATGCACGGTTAAAGCCGTGACGATGCACGGTTAAAGCCGTGACGATGCACGGTTAAAGCCGTGACGATGCACGGTTAAAGCTGTGACGATGCACGGTTACAGGTAACTGGCGATGCATAGTTACAGCCCTGACGATGCAAAGTAAGGTCATAACGGTTAAAGGCCTAACATTGCGAGGTTAAAGTCGAAATATTGTAAAGTGAAAGCGGTAACATTGGGATATTGTAGTGGTACAGCTCAAAATTAAAGTTGTACTATTATGAGATTTAAGTGTTTAAATCTTAAGTCCCAAAGTCTTTAAGTCAAAATAATAAAAGATTGATGTTTTATGAGGTTAAAGTCGTAGAATTGGGAGAGTGGTAAAGCTCGAAATTGAAGACGTACCATTAAGAGACTTGAGTCTTAAAATCTGAAGTTTAATTAGAAATAATACAAGATTTAAGTTTTATGAGAATGAAGCAGTCCTAGCATTGCAAGGTTAAAGTTGTAACATTATCATAGTCATAACATTAAGTAGTTAGAGTCACACGATTCTTAGGTTAAAATCTTACCTGAATAAAGTTATAAAAGTACTATACTTAAATCGTACCTGAATTAAGTAACTTTAATAAAATAAAGTTGTAATATAACAAGACTAATGTGATTTGGTGAGATTAAAGAGGTAGTCTACTTTAATGCTAACTCTTACAAGAAAGCACCGCTGATAACTCCTTGAAGTCTTTGTGTTATTAAAATATAAATCTTTTGTCTCACATTACAACTTTAATCTGATGTTATACACATAGACAACTTAATATTATGACTTTATTCTTCTCATGGTCTCACTTAATTTAGGTAAATAAAATAAAAGTCTGATGCTCTGTAACATAAACCAAACAAGAAGCGGTGGGAAAGAGGAAGGATACTCACTGTGGACGCCAACATGGATCCTCCGAACCACACGGCGTACCTCTGCATGTGGTGGGTGACGACCTGCACGTCAATGGGCTTCGGCTGCAATCCAAAGCGACTTATGTCAGCATGGGGGAGTTTGGTTAATCAGCAGAACATCGGCTCTGACGGGGACGCCTTACCTTCAGCTTGCCGCCGCTGAGCTCCTCGCTGATCTTCAGCCGGGCGTCTACGGTTCTCTTCAGGTCTCTCTGCAGGCGTCGGCCAAAGTCCCTGAACATGGTGGAGCCTCCAGACAGAACCACATTCTGCATCGCAAAGGGGGAGAACATAAGGAGAAATGAGGCAACACCAGCCCATATCATGATTCTTCTGCTGCCGTGCTGAAAACTAAAAGCTACCTTGTAAAGAGGACGTCTGACGTCGATGGGGCAGTTCTGGATGACTTCGTCCACCACCTCGGAGATGGGCTGGGTGAAGTCCGGGTTGGCGAACTGGAACCAGGGAGAAAAAAGGAATAAAAACAGGGTTAGAAGCTATGACGTGGGCTGTAAAGCGGGAGCTAGCTCTGCGGGGGGGGCCGCACCTCTGGGTGGAAGAAGATCTCCGGGCCCAGGAAGCGCTCATATCCCACGTCGATGGTGAACTCCTTCTTGGTGATGGCGTTCACCCCGGTGTACTGTTTGATCCACTTGGAGCCGTCGGTGTCGTATTTGTTAAACTCCTTGACGAGATCCGGGCAGACATAGCTGAAACGCTCCTACGGATCGCAGGAAGGACAATAAGATCGGAGCAGGTTATTATTTTTGACAATCCTCCACGCTGCCATCAGATTTTCATTGTTCTCCAGTAACAGACCTTAACTGCCTTGGCCGTTTCCAGCGACTGCTCAGGAGGAATCCCCACCTCCCGCTCCCTCAGCAGCTGCTGGGTGAAGTAGGTGATGTCCCGCCCGGCGATGGGGATGTGCTTGATGCAGCTGCCGATGACGTAGCCCTCAGCCTGGAGGGCGAAACACGAAACTGAGAGGCTAAAAAAGGAAGGAGCAGCGAGGCAGCGGAACCAACACCTACCACTGGGATGACATGAGTCACACCGTCTCCGCTGTCGATGACTGTCCCCGTCAGCGTCCGCTCTCCGACCTGCCGGGACGTCCAGGAGGCAGCCAGCGCCAGGACCGCCTGTGACACGTTTCACACAGAATTATTTTTATTTTTCATTTTTTAAAGGCAGAGATATAAATCAGACGCTTCTGTTAACTTTAGAAAGAAGAAGCGAAAGCAGAAACTTCCTGAAGGAAGTTCCTCTTTAACTCTGATAACATGAGTCAGATCTAATTCTGGCCACAGTTCCTCTATTGGGCATGAGCCTCACCTGAACGGCGATGTAGAGTCCCGGGACGTTGAAGGACTCGAACATGATCTCGGCCGTGTACTCCCGGTTCTCAGGGGTGTTAAGCGGAGGCTCCGTCTGCACAGAGGAGCAGAACCATGAGGGGAAATCCATTTATCTGAGCGGAACCTGCTGCTTCTAACCAGCAGAGGGAGCTATTTACACTTCAGTTTGTTCCCCAAGTCTGAATTCTTTTTTTATTCTAAGAGTTGATGGCTAATTGGGCAAATTTAGAGAAAGAGGAATGGATAGAGAAACATTTATCTTATGTTTATCAAAGAAACAATAAGTGTAAAATATGTCAGAGCCTAAGAACAAAGAAAAAATTCAAAAAAACATTTAAAAAAATTAAGAAAAACTTCAGTTAAAAAGTCAATATAAATTATGAGAAAAGTAAAAAAATAAGTAAAAGTTAAGTAAAAAAAAAGAAAAAGAAAATTCAGTTAGTCAGTTATAAAGTCAAAGTACAAAAAGCAAAAGAAATACGTAAAAAAAGATTAATAAAAAATGATTTAAAAATAAGTTAAAAACACTAAGTTTAAATAAAAGTTAAAACATTTAAGCGAAAAAAATAGAAAGTCAAAAAAATAAGTTAAGAAAGTTTAAAAGTTAGTGAAGTAAAAAAAAAGTCAAAATAAGTAAGCAAAAGTAAGAAATATGTTAGATGAAAAAATAAAAGAAAAAAGTAATTCAAATACATTGAATAAATTTTTTTATTAAGCTAAAAAAAAGTCAAGAAAAAAAGGTGAAAAGCTCATTGAAAAGTTAAAAAGTAAAGTTAAAAAGTTAATAAGCCTAGTTAACAATTATGTTTAGCTTTATAAACTAAAAAATGTAAGTGCCAGTATCAGCATTAATGCCTCTAAGGTTATGTAATTTGTAGTAAAGTAAAGAAAAACATTTTTAAAAGTAAAAAAAGAAAAAGAAACATGAAAAATAAAGGAAAATAGAAACTTTTCCCCTTTCAGGCACTTTCTGTTCCCTCTAGCAAAGATCAAGCCCTCCTCACCAGCAGGAAGTAGTGATCTTCAGGCTCTGCCCGCAGATACTTGAAGATGACCTGCTCCATGAACCTCTCCATCAGGTCCCAGTCCTCCACTATGCCATGACGGATCGGCCACTGAGAGGAACGACAGAAAACCAAACCATCAACGCTGAAGCTCCATCAAAGGCGGCGCTGCCTGCAGCCTCCGCACCGACTCACCTTAGTCGCATATGAAGGTTTATCGATGGCTTCGTCCCCGATGTAGAAGTCCAAGTCATCAACACCCTTCATCATCCTGCGCTGCGCCTGGTCACCGACCTTCGCAGATTCTTTGATCGCAATACCTGCAGAACGTTAGCCGTGCCGTTAGCAACAATAGTAATAGAAACAGACGCTGATTATAGCAGCTTATTGATGCTCACATGAAGGGATGATGAACTGAGGTTCTGTGTTTCCTGCATAGCCGAGCTTAGTGTACCTGGAACAGAAAGACACACAATTAAGACATAAAGCAAAAAAATAATAATAATAACTTAGCCTAAAGCTGTAGAATAATGTTTCTATCATTATTTAACTAAAACATTTTAATATAAAAGAAGAAAGCTGAGTTTGATGAAGTAAAACTTAGAACCATCAAGCCTTTTTAACCACAACCAGGATAGAGAAGAGTTCAACAGATGAATAAAAACAGAAAACCTCATTTACATCATGATTACTCAAAGGTAACAGACGAAAATGATCAAATATAAATAAATGCAATGATAAAATATAAATAATTTTACATAAAGGGGTTTCTTTTAATCCATTAAAAACAAAAATAAGTAAAAACTAAATGCAACTCTTAAGATATATCACATTATATTAAACTGATATTTAAAAAAGAGAAATTAGATTTAAATAAGTCATAACTAAAAAATAAATAAATAAAAATAATTTACAGATATCAATTCAACCACATACAAATAATATTTAAATAGCATTTTAAAAATTTTAATGAGCAGGGCAAGCCAGAAAAGAATACAAACAAAAAAACAAATTATACACATATATATATATATATATATATATATATATATATATATATATATATATATATATATATATATATATATATATAAAAATGACCAAACTGATTTAAAAAAAAAAAGGTATAAAAGCTGATGATTAAATGAAAAAGGCAATAAATTAAATGAAACAAATAAAAAGGGAGTGAGCTATCTTCATAGTTATGCTGCTATAGGCCTAGGCTGCTGGAGGACATAGGGACCACTTTTCCTCACTATGCTTCATTCTATCCATATTCTCCAATTTCACAATAATAAATAAATTAAAAAGGCAAAAATATGCTAAATACAAAAATATGCTTATAAATTCGGACTAATTTTCTAATAAATATAAATGGACTGATTCAACTCTCTGTACTTTTAATGGAGGAAATGTTAAATGCAGTCCATTTATGGGAGGATCAGTAGAGTGCAGTGAATCCTGACTAGGAAATGAAAGATCAAAACCTGTTTAATGTGATGTGAAACAGTTTTAACCTACAAAATTAATCCAGATTACTTTCCTGCGTATATACCAATGATAAAAGCCAAAGAACCAGGTCTGATCCCTGACAGTTTGGAGAAAAAGACCCAGGTTAGAGAGCTGTCTAATGGGAGGATTCTCCAGGAAGTGACTTTAGCTCCAGCAGCTAGCAGCAGCTAATCCCTACTATAAATGCAAAAATGCAAAAATTAGAATCATTTGGATTCTCCAGTCTGCTCACATTTCCCTTAAACCTCCGAGCTAAAGAGTGAGATATAGATTATTTAGTAGGAAGGAAGCCAGAGCGCCGTTGCGGGCAGCTTTCAGGGCGTTAGCTGGAAGTTTGACAGCGGCTTCAATGGAAGCAGGCTAACAGGCTAACTTACCCGGTACCACAGTCAACAACACAAGCCGGGAGCCGACTTGCCATGGTTCCGATCCGTTTGCTGACCTAAACGCCAACAGATCGACAGCCAGATACCGAAAAGGGTCTGAAGGAAAGCAAATCTACCAGCGCAGCAGCCTGAATGAAGAGCCGCTGCTGAGTCGGAAACGCTTCCGGATTCCGTGGCAGCGGAGTCAGCGGAAACAGCGCTCCCTGGTGGAAGGAAACTGGTACTGCAGACATTTTATTGTTTTTCTTTTGAAAAAAGTGCAGGTTCATAGGGAAGAGGAATAGGGCCACTGAAAAAAAAATAAGTTAACTGATTTTTAAATTTTATTTTAAGTTTATTATTGGAAAAAAGTCAGAATTCTGACTTTAATCT
>NW_015150606.1:1328866-1336085 GCF_000732505.1 Cyprinodon variegatus
TACCTCTGGATTTAACCCATCCCATGGGGAGCAGTGGGCTTCCTCCTGGGGGTTAAGCATGTTGCTCAAAGAGCCAGAGTGGCAGTCTGTGGGAGTGGGTTTTGGACTCACAACCTCAGGATTCAAAGCTCTATGTCCTAACCGCTAGGCCGCCACTCTTCATAAAGCTGCATCATAAAAAAACATCAGGAATCTAATGTTGTCTAGTGTTTCTTTTATGTTAACTACGGTAAATTAAGTGAAAAAGTAAAATAATAATGTGGTGATGAGTAAGAAAGTTCAAAAGTCTAAGGTCCTGAATCAATATTAATGATCAGAGGGTTATGTGGTTTCAACAAAAAAAACAAAAAAAAAGTTTCTTTCTGTAAAAGATTTTCACACATTTCTAATAAAAGCACTTCTTTTTACTATATCAGGGCAGGTGACTGTTATTGGTAATTAAACTAACCTTCATTTTTGCCATTAAAATCCTTTTTTGTTGTTGTTAAAAAGTTAAGACTTGTTCTGTTCTCCAATAACGTTCTTGACTTGAAATTTTACATGTGAAAATATTTCACTGAGTGCTCTACAAAGAGGCACTTTTATGCAAAGCTAAATTTGCCAGAAAATCAAGCTAATGTTATAAATAAAAACTAAATACACAGGATTCCTTCTCATTTAAGTAAATAAAAAGCAATCTCCCATTGTTTTACAGATTAAACAATTCCTCATTTATCTCTAGAACACTATGGGTCTCAAAATGAGGGTAGGGGTCCCCTGGGAGGTCCTGAGCCGCCAAGCTGGGGGTCATTAAATAGTTCAATCATTCTGATATGAAGAATTGAGTGCCAAAATATATAATGAAACAATAAATGTCCCTAGAATAAGCAGATGTGGCATTTATCTATTTATTAAATATTCAATACATAAAAATGTGATTAATTAATTATTTAAAAAACTATTAGAACTACCCATGCCCTTTGTTGTCCTGATAATGCATGGATGGATGAAGGCATTAGGCTTGACCAAATTGAATTTTGAAGTTGGCTTTTGCTTCTTCCAGTAGGTGACAGCAGTGGCGGATCTAGGGGGTGGCTACTTGGGCTACAGCCCCGGATCTAAGCTTCTAAGCTGATCTGAGTAAAATGTGCAGTACTGGAATTCACCAGAGAGTGGCAGCATGCAGAAGCAGAAGTGTTTCCCTCTCGTTGCTGCCACTTTAGCTCAGCTCAGTCCAGGTGGCTAAAATAAAAGATTCCCATCTCATAACTCTGGCAAATAATGATCAAATGTCACCAAATCCACAGGATCTGTTGTTGATGAAGAGAGGAATAAACACAGTTAAAGACTAGCAGGTAAATTGATTTCTTCCTATGTTATGGAGGGGGAACGGATTATTTCAGGCTGCTGAAATATCCATTCTATCCTCCTCCCATATTTTAGGAAATATGTGTGATAGCATGTCGTATGCCGGAAATTTCCTTAATCCTGTAATCTGTCATATTTTACATCAGAATGGGATTTACCAGGAAGTCTACACTCTCACCTTCACCCTCAGGGCTAAGCCCCTGACCTCCTAGAATCCTAGATCCACCCCTGGGTGACAGTAATACCAGCTGACGCGTCGGAAAAAAGAAGTTTTGCCTGTAAATGTAGTCATTTCATCCTAATATAAAACTTTGTTTTTTTTGTTTTTTTGTCACACTAATGACTTCTATTTTATTCTTTCCACACGGTCTGATGGAAAATTGGGTGGAGAGAGGAGGAAGACATGCAGCTAAGGTCTCTAAAGGTCAGGGCACAGGATTCTATTCGTCCATCACTTTGTTTTATTTAAAGTTTTACATTATCAGAATTTGGGATTAACCAAAACTAAAAAGCACATTTCAATTTAATTGTTGATAACCTGACAACACATCATGAAAACACAATTCAGGGACAATTCAATCAGATCATTTTGCTAAGAAAACCACCTGACTGCATCCATTATTTAGCAACAGACATTTGCTTGCATTATAAATCATTTCTGTTTCATTCAGTTTTGCTTTGAATCACAAAAAAAGCAGCCCAGCTTGTCCACCAACAATGTAAATGTCTTGGTTCATCCTGACAGCATGGGGGACATCAGATAACAGAGGAAAACATGCATTCCAAAAGAAAAAGCTGCAAGTCTGGTCGTAACCCTCAGTTCTGCTGCTCCTCATAGAAACAGGCCATCTAATTCCTTTAGCTTCTCAATGAGCAAACTTTATGAGCAAATTGGGTTTGAACTGGCTAGAAAACAAAATAAACAGGATAGAAGTAGTGGATTTAAGGACTGCTTTTATGAAGTATCAGGTCTTCTATATCTGTAAGGTGTTTTTTTTTACCTTTTTTCTGTTTTTTTCCACATGTATTCACCCCATATCCAATCCAGTTCAAATACATCTTTATTGCTTTTTGGTGCATCTTCAGAATACAAACAGTAATGCTCCTTTCTTTGCCTGTATGTACCACTACCAGTTTTAGTACGAGTTTACCAGGGACTTTTTAGACTCGGCTTAAAACTTTCCTTTTTGATAATGTTTAGAGTGTCTCAGGTTAACTTGAGCTATCTTCATATTTATGCTGCTATAGGCCTATGCTGCTGGAGGACATAGGGACCACTTTTCCTCGCTGTGCTTCATTCTATCTATATTCTCCAATTTTACAGTATTTGTTTGTACAGCTCCTAACTTTAAGTCCTATCTACTTTTTTCCTCAAAGTGGCATCTTCTTGCCGTAGACTTTATTTGTCATTTTGTATACGCAAGTGTAAAACAAAAAGAAATTTCGTTAAGAACAGCTCTCTTTCATTTTTTTTAAGGTGCAGCCTTGAAAAAAAGGGGAAAAAATATATATGTAAAAACAGTAATATAAACATATGACTGTAAATTTACAGTTCTAACATTTATTTTTTATTTTTTTTGCATCATCTTGCCAGTTCCTGTTTGGCCGTGGTACCATCCTGGAGGAAGAATCAGCTGACTTCCTGCCATCAGCACCTGCAAATATAGATGATAATATTTATAATTTGGATCTGTTTTTTAGTGCTTACTCCTGTTTCTCTCCTAGACATAGCCGTGGGCTCAATTGTTATTGTGACTAACTATATGTGATCTCTTTCATCATTTTTGACATAACAGACACAAGTCTGTTAAACTGTTTCTTTCCTAAACAGAGCCACCTAGGGGGCTAGTTTACTGTTACCTTTTTTAACATAAAAAGCATTCATGCATCAGTACTTCTATGGACCTCTTATATGTCTGCTTCTGTCTCCTTGAACTCCAGTCAGCCTGTGAAAGAAGGCCACTTACACTAAGCCTGGTTCACCTGGAAGTTTCTTCCTGTTATAAGTGAGTTTTTCACTGTCCGAATAAGGAAACCTGTGTTAAAATAAAGGTATAGGAGTTCCCAGGGAACATGTGGCTGAAGGTGCTTACCTGGAGAGAAGCTAAAAAACACTGGATTAGATTGGAAGATGAATGGAGCAAAATACAGGAGAATCATACAAGAAAATCTGCCATTTAAAACTGGACTGAGGTTCACCTTGGAGCATGTTTTTTTCTTTATAAGAACAAACTTTAATATATTAAATATGGCCTTTATCTAATGAAGGCAATATTATGTCTAAAAATCTGTTGACAAATAGAAGAATGTCTCGTCTTTGCGATCTGCGACTGACCTTTCAGTGCCAACTACTAAAAAACAACGGATAGAGTAAAAGGGGGAAAATACAAATGGGCATTTTATGGGAAGACTTCTGAAGGTATTAGGGCTGGATGATGTTCATGAATTATATACACTCACCGGCCACTTTATTAGGTACCCCATGCTAGTAACGGGTTGGACCCCCTTTTGCCTTAAGAACTGCCTCAATTCTTCGTGGCATAGATTCAACAAGGTGCTGGAAGCATTCCTCAGGGAGTTTGGTCCATATTGACATGATGGCATCACACAGTTGCCACAGATTTGTCGGCTGCACATCCATGATGCAAATCTCCCGTTCCACCACATCCCAAAGATGCTCTATTGGATTGAGATCTGGTGACTGTGGAGGCCATTTGAGTACAGTGAACTCATTGTCATGTTCAAGAAACCAGTCTGAGATGATTCCAGCTTTATGACATGGCGCATTATCCTGCTGAAAGTAGCCATCAGAAGTTGGGTACATTGTGGTCATAAAGGGATGGACATGGTCAGCATCAATACTCAGGTAGGCTGTGGCGTTGCAACGATGCTCAATTGGTACCAAGGGGCCGAAAGAGTGCCAAGAAAATATTCCCCACACCATGACACCACCACCACCAGCCTGAACCGTTGATACAAGGCAGGATGGATCCATGCTTTCATGTTGTAGACGCCAAATTCTGACCCTACCATCCGAATGTCGCAGCAGAAATCGAGACTCATCAGACCAGGCAACGTTTTTCCAATCTTCTATTGTCCAATTTCGATGAGCTTGTGCAAATTGTAGCCTCAGTTTCCTGTTCTTAGCTGAAAGGAGTGGCACCCGGTGTGGTCTTCTGCTGCTGTAGCCCATCTGCCTCAAAGTTCGACGTACTGTGCGTTCAGAGATGCTCTTCTGCCCACCTTGGTTGTAACGGGTGGTTATTTGAGTCACTGTTGCCCTTCTATCAGCTCCAACCAGTCTGGCCATTCTCCTCTGACCTCTGGCATCAACAAGGCATTTCCGCCCACAGAACTGCCGCTCACTGGATGTTTTTTCTTTTTCGGACCATTCTCTGTAAACCCTAGAGATGGTTGTGCGTGAAAATCCCAGTAGATCAGCAGTTTCTGAAATACTCAGACCAGCCCTTCTGGCACCAACAATCATGGCACGTTCAAAGTCACTCAAATCACCTTTCTTCCCCATACTGATGCTCGGTTTGAACTGCAGGAGATTGTCTTGACCATGTCTACATGCCTAAAATGCACTGAGTTGCCGCCATGTGATTGGCTGCTTAGAAATTAAGTGTTAACGAGCAGTTGGACAGGTGTACCTAATAAAGTGGCCGGTCAGTGTATATTTTTTATGTTCCTCAGATGATCCACTAGGGGGCAGCAGAGCTCGTATTATTTGAACCAAAGCATCCTTAGAGAAAACATGAGCGAGCAGATTAACAAAAGGGAAACTGATTAAAACAAGCTTTAAAAAAAAATTTGATTGGAAGCAACAAGTTGTCAGATTTTTGTGTCCAATATTCAATATTTTCCTTTTTTTTTTACAGAGAGGCAGAAGGTTTATTTATTTATTTATTTTTTTGGACAGAAGCTTGTTAACGCTCCAGTAATTTAATCCCTCCTTGGAGCTGCTAAAACTCAGACTGGCAGCTCCTTTGTGAGATTTGTATTTAAACGAATTAAACAAGGTCCAGCCTAATCTGGCTAAATGAGTGCTAATTTCAGAAGGATTTTTTATTTATTTTGCTCTGTAATGATGTCAGCTGTGTACTGAGTCAGAACAAACATCAAGACGATGGAGGGGTAATTGACTCCCAGGAGTTTTTTGATCTCGCTACCAGGCCTTCCTGAAATCCTTGCCCAGACACAAACAAATAATTAGCCCCCACCCCCCCATTTCTAACAAAACTGGGCCTGCTCGGTAAACGAAGAAGACGAGCTCAGGTCCCTCATCAGCTGAAGTATTACCTCTTTCAGCCTTGCTAGGGCTCTCATTAGAGCCAGGCAGAGGATAGTCTTATTATTTTTAATAATCTGCTGTTTTTGCTGCTTTTTAACCCCTGGAGACCTGCAGTCTGCACTTTCCCGCTGTGATCATCAGCCATCCTCTGTGTTCAGGCCTAATGATGCTCAGTCATCCAGTTGGCAGGAGGATCTACACACAAATACCTTCTTTTTTTCATTATTTAACAAATATCTACATCATGACTGTGTTCACGGCTCATGTTTTTCCCTGCTTTGTAAAACCAAGCTAATTTATCAGATGGGAGCAGCACTATTTTGTCTCCAGCAATCTCATCAGCATCGTAAGGGATGCTGTTAGTGTTATTGCGTACAAAAGTCAATAATCTGTTACTGGCGGCAGTCATTAGAACTGGACTGTTGGCTGTAAATTTGGCTAGGGAAGCAATATGTTAGCCAGGGTTCAAAAAGCAAAGCATTTTTTAGTGTATTAGCACCAGCGGAAATACCGGTGCAAGAAGCAGAACCTTGTGATGGGAAGCTAAACCAAAGATGTGTAAGGAAACGATCATAAAGAGCAGATAGATGGCGATTTAAAAGCAAACACTGACCAGTTTCTATCTATTTGTGATGTACAATATATCAAAAACAAAGATTTACCCAGATATTGTCCATTTATCAGAAGTGCTCCCAAGCTAAAAACAATTAACTGTTTCTTTAGGCTGCAAGGCAGAGAAACTCTACCCTAAAAATCCAACATTTCAACAGATTTATGGGATTTCTATTTGATTGAAGCATTTTCAATTGGATGACTTCGGCCAAACATTTTGAGTATCCTTCCACAATGTGTAGTTTATATGAAATCTTATTTTTTCCTCGTAACAACTTGGATTGCTGGCTTATATGTTGGGATGATGGTTCCATTCCGCATGAAACTCTTTGCTGATGATACCATTATTTGTGACATGCATCGATACTTCTTAAATGGGACAATGCTTTCAAGCTCAGAAGATTTCTCTCTTCCATGAAGTTTAGCAGCATTCTTTGGGACAAATACTTCAGTTTCACTAAACACACCTCCAGAAAATAGGATTTTTTTTACCTTTTCTTAGATGTGCTCTAGCTTTTTATGCTGGTTTTCTATTATGGCTTCTTCCTCTATGAGCGGCTCTTCAGCTCATGTGATAAAAGAGTTGTTTCTCTGAGGACAATGACTCTTACTAGATTATCTTCATAATGACCTTTACTTTTGTTCTTGGGTCAATATGCTAATTTTAAACCAAAGCAAGGTCTTGAATGGACCTATGGAGGCTAAAGAAACCACCAACCGATGAGGGTTTCCAGAGGTTATTTCTGTTTAGAAATATAACAATTAAATAAGAAAAGAAATAAACAGGTTTAAGGTCTAAATTGAACTTTTTGACACAGTTCAAAGGTAAGAAATACAAAATTATTTTGATCAAATATTTTGATACATTTACAGCTATTATTATTTTTGTGAATTAATAGTATAAAACACAACAAAAGTCAATTCACCTTCAAGACACCTCAGACTGTGTGTATCAACATATTTACT
>NW_015150606.1:1336278-1337785 GCF_000732505.1 Cyprinodon variegatus
TTTACTAAAATGGTTTTAAGTTCTTGTTGGTTCAGGGAAATCCTAAAAAATAAATAAATAAAAATGAAATAACAAAAAAGAATTTGAAAATGCAAACTGAAAAAGAAAATAGAAAAAGGATATTTCTTTTAAAATGTCTGATGAGGAAAGGTTTCATTATTTTCCTTTTAATCTCCCTTTAGAATTTGAAAAATAGTCAAATTGCAGTATTTATTTCATGGATTAATAAATACACCGTAAAAGTCCTCATTTATAATTTAATTTAAAATGTGCGATTATGAAACACTTTTCAAATGGGATTTCTAAATATATGATTTAATCTGACATTGGGTTTTTTTATACTGACACCTCTGGTCCTCCATACTAACCCCTGCAAACTGCTAATGCTCTAAAGCTACATCCACATGACTAAACACAAGTGAAACCCTGGCGAGAAAATAAAAAGCTATAAATGAGCTTTTTTTCTAATAAAACAGGAATTTAAAGACCATTTTAGAAGGAGTAAAATGGCAAGTTATGACTCATTTACTAAAATAATAAAATATTAAATATCAAGTTGATGCCAATTGTAACAGCTTGTAGGGCAGTCAGGAAGTGACTCAGCATATATAAAGGGTGCCACGTAAGGAGGAGCTGAGGAGTCTTCACGAACATGATGTGAGAGCTGATTTTTCTGCAACATTTATTGAAATCACATATCAGCAGAATACAGCGTTACTCTTCACAGAAGACTTTAGAAAAAGCCATGAACATCCATCAGGCGCTCAGTCCCTGCTCCACTTAAAATAAAGCACGGTAAAACACCAACTGTTGAAAAATCCATTATTTGTCAGCATAAACAGATTTAAAAGTAGAGTGAAACAGAAATGTAAGGCATTTGTGTAAATAAGTGGATGCATGTCAGAATAAAAGTGCATATTTTCTCCTTAGATTAAAAAAAAAAGATTTTTCTCACTCATTTTAAATTTGCACTAAATAGCAATTTTATGTTATTTTAAATAATCCTTTCTATTATATGTCTGAGATTCCTTTATACTTCCTACTGTATTATGAAACAAGAAATAAAATCTGGCAGTGGATAAATATGCTTCAAAATGCCTTCTGAGATATAACAGCTAGAATACCAACACAAAATAAGCTAAACACAGATGTTTTAAACCGGATTATCACCAAAGGAAAGCCTGAAAATGATCAGAAGTTCTACTGGCACTGATTACAGAACGCTCCACTTCACTAAAAGCAAAGAAAGTAAGAAACGATGTGGCTGCAGAGGGAAATGGTCCTGTAGAACGGCTGAAAAACTGATGCAGAGAGGTCCCGGCATCCATTAGATCAACAGTGATGCGGAGTCTGAATCTGCTCACCAGTTGCTGCTTAGAGCCCCAGGAAGGCCCTGTAACAAAAGGTCAACATTCAGGAGATTAAAAAGGTTGGTAGAAGAATAATAACTCAAAGCATTTTTTATGGTGGACATGCAACAAAAGAATAATCTGCTCCGCATATCCAT
>NW_015150606.1:1338978-1344720 GCF_000732505.1 Cyprinodon variegatus
CTACAACCTGCAGGACAGCGGCCTTCGAGGACCGAGTTTGGGGATGCCTGATTTTAAAGCATTGTTATAACTGAAAGTGCAGGGATTGAACTGTACTGTAGGATGCAGTAGGAACGTCTACGTCAGATGAATAAGCATCGGCGCCATCAAGAAGAGCAGGGCGTGTCTGTTGGAAGGCGCAACCGAGGGAACGGGCCGCTTCCTCTTGGGGCCATTGCAGAGCGGCGTGTTGCAGCAGGTGATGCACACTGAGTTCAACCTGCCCGTACAGAACTGCTGATAACCGGAGGAGGCGATGAGGCAGGCCCCAGAGGATGCGCAGGACTTCCGATAGTGTATTCCTGTAAGAGAAGAGGGATTATTTTTATTTTAAAGAATTTCTAAATTGAATAAATATGATTAATGGAGCGTTATAGAGCCTCCTGTCATTGGAGAACGAGGGGAACATTTTCTCTGCAGTAATTCGATTGCTGAGATTGAACATGTAACTTTGGAGTCTTTTGTTCGGCTTTGCTCTCGCAGCACTTTATTGCTCTGTTTGACTTATGGAGATATCGATTCTCAGTCTGATACTATTAGATGATATTTGTCTGTATTTCCGTTTAAAGAAAAACTGCAGCTGGCTGCAAAAGGTACAGTTTCTTCTTATTGGTTACATCCGTTATGTCGCAGCAGGTTCCATTATCTGGAAGAGAAAATGGTAGAAAAAGTGCAGGCCTGGACATTTTTAAAGAAATGCAGACTTTTTAACAATAGATACATAAAATTAGGGGCTATGTTAGCAATAAGTTTTAGCAAAGTTGTTTGAAGAAGTGAATTTCATCTGACTTTGGCCTCATAGATAATTTTAGTTAGTTTTTTTCCCCCTGAAAAATGCTTAAAAACATTTATTTAAAACAAAAAAAACTGGTTCCTTGAGTCCTCTCTTGCAGATAGGATTTTTCTGTTTGATCAAACATAGACTTAGACAACTTTTAATGTCATTTTGTCTACAGATTATATACAAAAAAGAAATTTTATTCAGTGCAGCTTTCCAGACAGTAAATGAGCAATTTCCACTCCATAAAGTTTCACAGTGATCAAATGTAAACAGTGTAAGAGAAGATTTCCTGTTAACTTATTCAGGGTTAAAGGGACAAAATTAAATACATGTACCACAAAATAAACAAATGCAACATGAAATAATGACATGGAAAATTTAACCAAAAAAAATGGTCTATTAAATGTCACATTTAAATAATTGTTTAAATACAAAAACAAAAAATGTTTAATGAAATGTTCTGTTAAATAATCAAATGCACCATGTATTTAATACAGCACTGAAAAATAATATGCACCATTAAATTATTAAATGTAAATAACTAAATGTGCCATTAAATATATATTTTTTATTAACAGGAATTGCTTTCTCTTTAATGTTCTGATAGGAGTCGAGTCTCTGGGGAGGATTCACTAGAATTTACAAGAGCTGTATATCAGTTTATTTCTAGCGATATTTGTGGGACTTCAAAGGAAAGTCGGGCTCTATTAAACAGCTGTTTCAAATGTCAACATCTGGCTTTACGGTAGGTCCTTCAGCAGAGTCGTCTGTTTATGTCAGCCCAATTTGCCCAGTGCTGGAATTTTATTTAGGCTCAAAAAGGAAACTCTAAACACCAACAGGACGGATAAACTGTGTATGGAATATATATATATATATGATGGTTTATACAACCTTTTTTCACCAGGATCAAATGGTTTTTGGTCTTTTTGTAAAGGTATACAACATGACTATGCACCTAGTAGTAACTTAAATAATTAGCTCCATGCTTGTACTGTTATCTGAGGAAAAGTTCCTAATAAATTACAGCTATTTTTCATTTCTCTTGTCAATCTTATAAAATGGTAGCTTGAAGGGTTTTTTTTATGACGACTTATGTTACTTTACATTTATTTTTGAGAAACTGGAGATGCCCATCAGACACTTGAAAGTTCAAAGTGCAAGGTTACCATGTGTTGCTCTGAGTGTTGGATCGAAAGATTGAAAAAAACATCCATAACTCCTGCAAAGGCTGAACTTTTGACCTGCTGAACTGCAGCCCACACTAAATACATCATCCTCCTTCCATGCAATGTTACAGTCAGAGTGGACTCATAGCTTATGATGAGTTTAAGCGAGGAAATTAGACATTCAAAAGCTTTTTGGCTATTTAGTTGTTTGTTGGCTGTTGAAAATCAGGGACTGAATCTGGGACTTTGTGCTTAACTCAGTATCTTTTTAAACTATTTCTAGATGTATTGAAATGGGTTCTAGACATGCATCTTTTACATCTTCTGGTGATTTTAAATTTAAGCTATAAAATAGTTAGAAATGCTGATATTATAGTGTCTCATTATGGCTGTAAAAAAACAGTTTAGGAAATTATTTCAGTCATTTAAATGTTTTATTCAAATAGTCCTATCCCACATAGTGTAACCTTTAAATCAATTATCAACAAGTCCAAGAGCTATTTTTTCATCGTTGACTGTAAAGCATCAAACTGCTGAATTACATTTAGCTATTTAATCTAGAGTTTTGGCTTATTTTAACACAGCTTTAGGCTACAACCACACGGTGCTGAAAAAGTTAACCGTTCAGAGTTTGAGTATAAAGACGAAGGAGCACAAACCAGATGGAGCCATAATACGGGTTGTAATATTTATACCCCGCCAGTAGGTGGCAGTTTATCTTTAAAGAGCTGTAATACTGTCCATTCAGATGGATGTGGTGCCACATAGGCAGTAAGGCTGCTGTCCATCAGGTGAGATAACTGTCAATAAAAATGTATACATAGGATTCTATATTTGTATCTTGAAGTAAATGTAATTAAATTTATGATTAGTATTTGTCCCTTTTTCTCAAACAAATTTGCACATTTCTAATTCAAACTCATAAGTTGCTGGTTTCCACTCAAAACTTACTGATAAGTGCAAATATATTTATGATTCTTATCAATTTGTAATTTATATTTATAAATTTGGAATTTATACTTGTAAATTTGGGATTCTTTATTTACATTTTTTTCATCTATATTTATAAACTTATGATGCTTTAAAAATGTTTGATTTGTTCTTATAGATTTGTGATGCGTTTATAAATTTGGTATTCATACTCAGAAATTGCTGAGTCATAAATACGAATTTCTGAAAGTTACCAGTATGTTAACAACTTGTAGTTGTAAATTTCTGATTCTTTATGGATTTGTTTTCATACTCGTGAATTTACTTTGTTTTTATACATTTTTTATTTGTATTTGTAAATGTCTGATGGGTTTGTGATTTGTATTTGCAACTTTGAGATTTGTACTTATATTCTTTCAAAGTGGTTTCTTTGTAACTTGTACTTGTATTTTTTAAACTTGTATTCTTACTGCTGAAATATCTGAGGTTACATGTTTGAAAGAACTAAAAAATAAAAATCTTAAACCTATTTGTACTATAAAGTCACATTTAGATATTAGGCCACCTACATGTTACACGTTTGTATTGACAGTTATCTTACCCCACAAATGTCCAGGTTAGACCCTCACCCAAGGGTTAGAAAACAGGAGATGATTTATTTTGTGCTTTTTCAGGCATTTTAAACAGTTTTTCATTTTTGGATGTGGGCAGTTAACAGGTCAGCATTACATTATCCTCCTGTACCTTGTTAAAATGGAGCCTAGGCGGAAGTTCAACTGAATAAACTGAATACTCTCTTACATCCACCTGCAACACAGCCAATCAGCTTTGAACCACACCTCCACGAAAGCCAATCGGCATCCAAAGTTCTTCTTAAAAGGCCTCTGATCCGCTAGTCTGCTCCTGTGTGCAGGCGGCGGTTGTGCTATGTGACCTCATTCAGATGACCCCGTTTCAACCCACCTCCACCATCGTAGCTAAAGCTTCATCAGAGTGTCATTCCTCCACTGCATTCCCTATCTCATTTCAACCAGTCCGGTAGAAGACCGCCATGTTGAGCCTGGTTCTGCCAGAGGTTTCTTCCCAACGGAGAGTTTTTCCTCTCCACTGTCGCTCCATGCTTGCTCATCATGGACAGGTTCTCTCAACCTATGTTAACCAAACTGGACTTCCATCTTCCAGGTCCCTGAGTGAAGCTCTATAATCCGCTGGATCTCCCCATAAAGCTCAGCAGACAGTCTCTCTAACCAGCAGTCTGCAGACTGACCAACTTCATCTATCTCCAATCCACCACCAGTTTCAGGCCTGGGGGGAAACAGCCCTATTCTTTGCTCCTGTTCATGCATATCTATCAAAATTAAGCCCTATGTTTCCTGCCGAGGTCTGAGCGCCAAAGACAAAGTAATTGTATCAATAAATTTCTCCTAATGGTCTTTTCTCTTGATGTGAGTTTTTCAGATTAAACTGGTGCTCACTAATGCAAAGTCAACATATAATCTAGTTTACTTCTTTTACTCATGTTCTCCACAAAAAAAACAACAAAACTAAAAGATTTCAAGATGTGTTTTTTATGTATATATACATATATATATATATATATATATAGAAGCACAGAGAAAGACCTCACAACAGGGAGAAAAAAAAAGGTTTAAATATATACATTTATCTATTTCAAAGATTTAACTTTTCGCAGGCTTGTATTTGTTGACTGCAAAGATTTCTATTGCTGTGGAAATGCGCGGATCCGCATCAAATGATGGTTCTCTTTCTTTGAAGCTGCATAGAGGTGTACAATAACAGATAACAATGTCTGTTCCGCTGAAAATTGCAGGAGATTGTGTTGACCTCTTCGGAGGGGGCAGCTAAGTCAGACATGAGGGAGGTATTTGAGACGGGAGGGGGAAAAAAAGAAGAGGTGAAAGCTGGCTTCTTCTCAGAAATATTTCCTCTCCTTTTGTTTTACCTCTGAAATATGTGTCAAAAGTTCAATATTAATGCAGACATAATGAGTTGCTGTTTTTTGCTTTTAGTTTAGAGGATCAAAAATTAATGTCATCACAGCTGAGAATCGTTTTTTTTATTTTAATGCTTTAGAGAAAATAATCTTTGGAGGTTTTGTGCTTTCTGGGAGCTGACTCATGTTCCCAGATGGTTGGTTAGAATAAGATAGAAAGCCTAATTTGAGACTTTGGATTTGCTTCCTTAGATTTAAATAGCTCCAAAACATTTTAAAATAATAAAAAGATGTAAAGCGCATTCAGAGAAAGTACAAACCCTACCATCAGCTTTGACCAGCACCTCCTTCTGGCACATGTCCTGTACGTTGACCGTGCAGTTGACAATGTATTCTGGTGTGGAGCAGTCGTTGTGCTTCATCTCCTCACACTGGTAACACTGGATCTGAAGGGCATTGCCTAGCAGGCGGAAACAGGAAGGAAACAAAAATACATCTGGATTAGAGATTAACCAATACAGGGATTTTTTCTTTTTAGGGCAAATGCTGATTCCGATTATTCTGACATCAGTCCAGCTCATATTGCTTTTTTTTCCTCCACTTACAGGATCCAGAAGACATATTAATATGACCTCATAACATAAATTTATGAGTATTAGAAACAAATCTGAGTAAAAACTCAATTTATGCAGGTACACAAAAAAACACACATCTAACAAATACCAAATTTATAGGTAGAAGTCCAAAAATAATTAGTATAAATCACCAATTTATAAGAACAAATCACACATCTAACAAATACCAAATTTATAGGTAGAAGTCCAAAAATAATTAGTATAAATCACCAATTTATAAGAACAAATCACACA
>NW_015150606.1:1344785-1352349 GCF_000732505.1 Cyprinodon variegatus
ATATGATTTATTTTCAAACGTTCTTTTTCAAAATAGTGTTTTAACAGATTTTATATTTTCAAAAACTTTTTTCAAAGTTAAACGAATTTCATTCTTTCAAAAGTGTGTTTCACAGATCAAATTCATTTCAATTAAAGCTCAGTATAAACACCATCTCTTAAATTCTGTTGCTAATGTCCAGCAGACCAACAGAAATGCATCTGCACTTCATTTCAGAGGAAAGCTGGACCCCAGAAGAGAGGAGAAGGTGATCTGGAAATAGCAATTTGAATATGATGAAATTTTTAAAACTCAATCTGAAAAACAGTCCAAGTTAAACATTTTTTTTCTCCAAGTTTTTTTTTTGTTTGTTTTACTTTTTATCTTTTTTCCAAATTTCTATCCACAAAATATGTTTCTTGCTTGCAAAAATAATGGAACAAAATTGACTCCATATTTAAATATTTTCTTCTGATGCCTAGACTGTCTAAAAGAATAAAAAAAACTCCTAGGTTCTTCTTTACTTTTAAAACTTTTCATTTTCTTTTCATATTTTTACCTCTTGAATTCACTTTTTGCATATGTACAAGTAAATCAAACATAGCTTTTTAAGTTTGTATTTTTCCATCTAAGTATTTGAGGATGTGAATAGTATTTTTATTCACTGAAAAAAGTGAAAAAAAGCATTTTTAAAATTGGTTGAATGAAAAATCATGGTTTCTGTTTCCCTTTTGCTTCAAAGCAAGCACTCCCCCTGGACAAAATGAAACAAAACAAAACTTAGTAAATGGTATTTTCACTTCCAATTTGAGGTTTTCTTGTCATGTGACATCAGACCGCATTTTCCGACTTTGCAGACAGCCATTACCGCTCACTGGCATCGAAGGCATGGACCAACTATCTTAAGTGGAAGCTTTAAAACAGGTAAGAATTCAAAATTGACATGTTTTAGCAGGAATTAGTTACAGTTGATTAGTTACAGGATGGACAGCTAAAATTAATTTAAATAATGTCTGTGTTTTTTATTTTATCTTCTAGGGTTGAGATCTACTGAGAATATCATCCTTTGATGATTGTCTGGCTGCAATAGTTTTTATTTTGCCATGCAAATATGTAAATTTGAATTTGTTGGATGGAAAAAAAAACTTCTTCTCTGAACAATTCGAAAGTAACCCTGCAAAAATTTTTAATTTTGATGCAAAATCAGTTAAATAAAAAAAAAAACTATCACAATTTTTTTTTTTTTATAATTTTATGTAGTTTGTTTCAACAAACTACATTAAAGTATGTAGTTAACAGTTATGTTAACATGTATGTATGTAGTTAACAGGGCAAAGCATTACGATCAGCTATTTAAAGCTGTTTAAGGAACAGACTCAGGCTCAGGTAGCTTCTAGAAAGAGTAGGGACTGTTTCCTGGTGGCTGTGGCCTACCCCAGCAGGAAACCACTGCTTCCCTACAAACTAAAAACGGTTAGTGAAAGGTTTGAGTTAACTGATTGGCCGTAAACTGCCCTATTATTCCAATGCAGTGGAGCATCTGTGGAACATGCTGAACTAAAGTAAAGGCGTAAGCTTATGGAGGAAATTTTCCTCCATTATTATTATATTACATTACATATACATTATTGTTCTTATAAATGGAAATTTGAACCAAAAATGCAAACCAAAGAAAGATTTTAATTCCAAAAAGTAATTCTGCTGTTATCTCAGATCTTTTTTTCTTATTGTTTTACAGATTCTGTTTTGGGTTTTTTGTTTTTGTTTTTTTGACAGATTTTTTATTTTACATTAAAAAGACTGTAATTTGTAAAACTAAACTAAAATTGAAATAGAAATATTTAAACAAAAATATTTCAGATTTTTTTCTAATCTGAAAATCTAAAACAAAAAAATTTCAGAAAATAAAATACGAAATAAACTTGAGAAAAAAAATATCTGAAACAGCAAAATCGCATAAAAACAACTATTTAAAGTTTAATTTATTGATTGCAATTTTATCAAATTTTTATTTACTTTTTTTTTTTATTTCCACATATAACAAGAATTCTTCCTTTTTTAACAATAATGGAACAAAATTTACTCCATAAGAGCTAAGCTAAGGACTTAAGAAAAAAAAAATCCTTCTCTTTCAGGTTGGAGTAGGGATTTTAACAAAAAGAGCTAGCATGCTAACTCTACTTGCTGTTACTACAGTAGCAGCCATTCAAAATGGCCCTTCCCAGTCAATTGCCAGCTGAATGGCAGCAGCCTTCCCTGCAACTCCCAGCAATATCCCCTCCAACGTCCAACCACTGGAGGGACCCCCTCCTTTTCCTGGGCATGCATATTTTTTAACTCTAACTCCACCCTTTCACTGAATAATAGTGACCAGGAGAAAGCGCCTCTCTTTATATCTTAATGTTCACAAATCATCACAAAAAGAACATTTTAGTACAAAGATTGATGTTTAAAAAGCAATTGTAGGGGACCAGCCCAGGGTTCATCAAGGAAAGTGGGGACATTTTGAATAGCTACTACTGTACAACCAAGCGTATCTCCAACAGATGACGATATCATGCTCTGCTAGGCCTCATTTATGTGCCCTAATGGACAAAAACATGTCTGATTCCTTTTTTTTCTTCAAAATTTAAATAGCATTTAAATGGAAGCACAGTGCGTTTTACAATTTGAAAAAAAAAAATCAACAAAAAAAAAGTAAGAAAAAATAGGCCTATTAAACTGACCAAAAATAAAAAGATATAAATCATGTTGTTTGGGCAGTTATATATATATATTTATAGTTATGATTCTGCCAAAAGTGAAGATGTGTAATAAATATTGATAAAAGCAGTTTTATTTCAAACAAATGCACACACTCTTTACCCACATTTTGAACATTTTCTGCATGTAGATTTTGTACTATGATGCTTTTAATATATTACTATTATGAGTTTCTGTTTCTTCTCTTGCATTTTGCACCTTTAGATTCTCTACTACTTGCATGTAGATCTGTTTCTGTGCACTCATGTCAACTTTTGTCACTTTGACGGAAGAACCAGCCTGAGACACAAAGAGCCTGTGATTGGCTACTGTTCAGCAAATCCCACCTTTTGAGAGAGCACTGTTTTTTTCCTGGTTGCCGCTAGCAATGATGTAGAGAAAATAAGTTAAACATTGGATGATTAGAAATACGAATGTCTGTTTTATTCAAGCCTTGCTTTCCTCAATATCAACAGTGTAGCTAACGTTAGCTTAGCTAATACAAATGTCCTAAATTTAACAATAATCATTTACGGGCATATTGCTCCTGCTGGCAGAACATATTTATGGCTTTATTAATCCAAAGCACTTATTGATGACATCACTAAAAAAAAATTTACCAAAGAAAAAACGCTTTTTCAAAAGTCATCATCAGACATGCCCAGAGCAGTCTGGCAAGATATGACTAAACCATCTTTATCTGCATTTTGTTTTTCTTTTTTTTTAGGTTAAGCACTATATATCACAATGTTAGCATGAAGGGAAAACATAAAACTTAAAAAGAGTAGATTCATGTTTAAATCCAAAGCCGAAAAAGTTAGCCACCGGTTATAGCGTAGGATCCCACTTCCGGTTCAGATCGGGCAAAGACGAGTGACAAAACAGAAAGGATTTTTACAGCATTTATTTTCTCAGGAAATACATTATTAACCTTTAACGCATTATATTTTAGTACGTTTACTATTTTTGGGGAGGGAAAACGTCATTTAGGTAATTTTAACAAAATAAAATCGATGATGTATATCTGGATGCGCATGCGCAAATGAGCTGAACGGATCGTGATTCCGGGACAGATCGGGTAGTGACACAATCTAGTAAGACAGTTCTTACTACTCTATTGATGACAATAGGCAACATTTCAAATAGCACCCGATCTCTAGCAGTAGCACAATCTAACCATTAGCTAATTTGTGCATGCGTAACCAGATATACATTCAGGGTCACTATTGATTTTACTCTGAAAAAAAGACCTAAGTTACATTTTGGTACCCGAAGTTACTATAATGCTATAAATAATGCGTTACTATGATGTGTTAAAAGTTAATAATGTATTTCCTGCGAAAATAAATGCCTTAAAATCTTTTTGTTTTATTACTCGTCTCTGCTAAGAAACGGGATCTTATGCTACTTCCAGGAGCTAACTTTTTCGGCTTTGGATTTAAACATAAATCTAGTCTTTTTGAGTTTTATGTTTTCCCTTTGTGTTAACATTATGATATATAGTGCATAACGTAAAGAAAGAAAAAACTAAAATGCGGATAAACATGGTTTAATCATATTTTGCCGGACAACTCGCATGTATGATGATGACGTCAGAGAAGCAGTTTAGCAGAGAAAATGTAAAAAGCATCAAATTATCTAAGCAAAAGTCATACATTTTTTTTTAGATGTGTATTAGCATTTTAGTGATTTAAGGATATAAATAAGTACTTTTAATACCATAATTACATTATTTATGGCGACCAGGATATATATCTGCCTGCCTATGCTAGCATTAGCCTAGATGTTAGCAGAGCATGACAAAAGAATAATATATTTAGGTTGCTCTACTCATGTGATCATGTAAAGACATTAGCATCTACAAAGGTTACATGTGATTTAACTGAATATAATTGAAACAGATTTGAAAAAAACATGTCACATGGCTAACAGTAGATGTATAAAATGGAGTACAACCTCTCAATCAGTAAGTTTTTATCCAATGGATGTGCATTTTCTGAAATAACTACCGAAAGTATCAGTTATGGCTAAGCTCTGCCTGCCCAAGTAACCTAATTTTCTTGGCATTTCGCTGGCAGAACGTAACTATTCAATGACTCTGTCCACAAGCATGAAGAAAACAGCACTGTTTAAAGGGGCGGGGCTTCATGAAAAGTAGCCAATCAGAGAGAGTTTATCTTCTCAGGTTGGTTCCTCCCTCAAAATGACAAAGAAACAGGTCCACAAGAGAGTAAGAGATCATCTACAGGCGAATAAAAAGCAAGAGAACTCATGCAAGGCACATTTTGGGGGCTTCTTGCTACTGAATCTGCACGCCAAAAAAAAAAACACAAAATGCAAGTAAAGATTAGTTTATTTGAGTGTGCACCTTTGGTAGAATTCTGTCTTCATTGCTTTGGATTAAAACGACGGTTGAATTTTTTTTAATATCGGTAATGAGAACCAACCAAAAACAAGTGCAATTTATTTATTTAAGACATATCTAAAGGGAAAACCCTTCATATCTTTATGAGCTGTACTTTCAGAGTATATCATTAAAATGCATTTACTGCTTCCTGTTCAGTTTTATCTTCTTCAGATACAACTCTTTTAGTGATTTATGAATTAGTTGGAGCTCCAGGGCTTTCAGATTTTACAAAGCACATTTCTTTTCTTTTTTTCAGATGGTTGCTGTTTTGCCCCAAGTCAGCCAAATGGTTATAAGCTGTGAGGGGAAATGCATGTTTAGACAGCAAAGAGTGGCTACCCTAACTGTCTGTGAACCCATGGATTTTATGGGTGATAAAGGTATATCTCGAGAATAAAAAGGCTGCATGCTGAGCGACCTGCGTGGATGGATGTCCCCTGGGGTAGCAGAGGCTTTTCGCACACTTCTTTTTCACGCTTTTAACTCTAGCCGGATGAGCCTTTCTTATTGCCTAGAAACCTCGCTCTAGTGTCCGTTATGTACACCTGCCCTGCAGAAAGGGCAAGACTGCTGCAGGAAGCAAGGGAAGACAAAATGCACCAATATTATAAAACTTTGCAGACTGGTTTGAGTGATGAATACGTCAATGAATCTTAAATTTGATGGTGATTCACAAACAGGAACCGACAGGGTAGGTTGGTATTTTTAGATCGTAGAAGGATCAAACGCGGTCTCTGATAATTGAAATGGCAGGGATCATTAGTGTGAACTAAGACAGCATGATCACATATCCAGACTAATTAATCATCTTCATCGTTCATCAAATGCAAAACAAGAACTCTATCTAATCTGGTCAGTTTTAATATGTTCCATCAATTTATATATATATATATATATTCTTTAGTTTTTGAAAACTGCCTGTAAAAACTGTAGGATCAGCTCCATCATTTACGTTCTTTGCAAGCATAAAAATATGGTAAATTTAGCACAATTTTGGCACTTCGGCAACTAATTAATCATCTTCATCAATCTTTAAATGCAAAACAAGAACTCTATCTAATCTGGTCAGTTTTAATATGTTCCATTAATTTATACAAATGCACAAATACAGGTTTTTATATACATAAAAAATTTGCTGATTTACCATGCTTTTATGCTTAAGGATGGAGTTGATCCTACCATTTTTATGCAGTTAAAAAAAAAGGATAGATAGATAGATAGATAGATAGATAGATAGATAGATAGATAGATAGATAGATAGATAGATAGATAGATAGATAGATAGATAGATTCTTTATTTTTTGAAAACTGCCTAAAAATCGTAGGATCAACTCCATCCTTAAGCATAAAAATATGGTAAATTCAGCAAAATATTGACACTTCAGCAACTTTTCTAAAAGCAGTGTGAGCACTGGAAAAGGCGCAGGTAATTAAATGCATTCTTCCCCAACAACAGAGAGTAGAAAGGATCTGGGTGCGCAAAAACCTTGCGCAAAAAACGCACCTTTTCTACATGCTGCCCCATTTAAGTACATTCATAAATACTGGTTGTTTTTTATTTCCCCACACTGATGTTTTATTGATTTTAGATCAAGATTCCTCTCTAATAAATCCTCTTCACATCTTTCTCCTGTTGCGCACGGATTTAATAGCTGTGCACCTACCTGTGTCCAAAAAGAGTCCAAATAAAGTCGCCAAAACGAGTAGACGCATCCTCTCCTGAATGATACCCGGAGGAGAAACATCAGACCGAGAGCAATCAGAGGGAGGAGGGACAGATCCACGGCGGAGGAGACCCGGACGCGGAGCGGCTCATCCTCTCTGTGGTGGAGGGAGGCAGGGATGGAGGCGGAGAACAGCTCCGCAGAGGTGAAGCGCTCAGACGCGACTGGAGGGGAGAGATGCTGGAGCGCAGGAAGCTTAAAATCCACCACGTGATGGCGGCTGCCTTGTTAATATCACTCACACACCTTCACTCAAAACATGTCAAATTATACTACTTATAATTGGGCGATATTTATCCACAGTACACACAACAAAAAAAAGAGAAAATATATTCCAAGGATCTTTTTCCCTAGCCCAAATAAATGAATGTTTACCCAGAAAAAGCTTGAAATGAACAAAGTTTTTTATTTATTTACCTTTTGTGGAAGTATGTGCAGATGGAGAGCCATTTTCATCAGGTAGTTACATTTACTCAGTTATATTACCTGTAGTTACTTCTAGAAAAAAATTACTTATAGGAATAATTTTACTCAAGCATTACTTAAACTTTACTAATACTGTTTTAGACGTATCAGTGGTGGTTCTAGACCAGGTTTACATTGGGGGTACAGCCATTTGTGACTCAGGGTATAGTTTTAGACAAGGTGATTAGGCTTAAGGCAAGGCAAGGCAAGGCCAATTTATTTGTATAGCACAATTCAGTACAAAGAC
>NW_015150607.1:0-15096 GCF_000732505.1 Cyprinodon variegatus
TTTTTTTGCTGTTTAGAAAATTTGCAGGCGACCTATAGGCTACAGCCCAAACTTTTGTGCCTTTGATCTTGTAGAAGAAAGTGGTAAGAAAGAACAAAGATGAAATTAATGCAAACAACCTGCATATTTGCTTTATTCATGAATATAAGTTAGAACCTTAAAAATCGCCAGGATTTTAATTTTCTATTTTCTAATTCAGTTTCTATTTACCACATGCAATAGTTTTTTTTTTTTGTTGTTGTTGTTGTTTTTTTGCAATCAGGCTTTATGCTATTTAATTTTAGTTTATTCCTCCTCTTTGTTATCTGCATCATCTTTATTTTGTTGAATTCATTTATCAAAACTATATAATCAGTGATCCGTTCAGACTTTTACTTTTTTTTAACACGTTCGTTTTGAGGAAGGTTACACATGAAACTGCACCTAAAGCTTAACTGTGGGTTAAAACCTTGAGAATGATTAACATCTCTTCTTCAAATAAACTTTTTCTCATATTCCGTCTTGTTTATAAGTGATCACAACAAATATTCCTATTAATACTTTTGAAAAAGGGGGTCTGAGTAAAACAATGGCTTTAATAATGAACTGCAGCTGTACTTTCACAAAGATTTGACTTTTTTCTTTCCAAAACGATGCAAAAGAAAAGTGAAGCCCTCAAAAGCGTTCATCCCACACAGAACACGAACTCTGGCCTTAAAATAAGCAATTATTGATCATCAGACGGGAATTTGTACCTCCACTCGTGCAGGTTTCAGGGGTTTGCTGATGGGAACTCAGCTGCATTCAATTAGGCTTCATCTAATTTAGCCTAGGCCTTAATTGCACTCAGGGTGGTAGCTGTTTGCACTAAGCCCCGTTTGAGGCTTCTGCAGAGAGAAGACGGGGAAAAAAAAGAACAATCCAAATTTAAATGAGACTTATCTACGCCACACCGATCAGACGGATTAAGACTTATTAAAACCTATAAAGGGCTAAAAGCAGAAGACTCAGCAGCAACAAAGTCCAGAGGATTGTTCTGTATTCACAATCAAATCACAGCAAGAAAAAAAAAAGAATACAAACAAATTATATAGACATCATCTACCTGCAGTGCAAAGGGGTAAATGATTCGTTTAAATCAGAACATTTAGTCCAAAAAGGGGATTATTAAGGTAATATTTTAATTTTGGGCACCAAATTTCCCCTTATGTTTTAGGGTTTTTACTTTCTCCCTCAGATCTTGTCTTATCTGTAAAATGTTGCTTATTTTGATAGGAACACGGGTGTGGATTCCAAATTAAAACACGTCTGTGTTAGTTGTCGACTGACTTTTTTTTTTTTGGATCAACCTTTAAAATAGAGTTTCTAAGCTTTACTAATTCTACTGCGCTCCTCCTGAGCAACTCACGATAGAAATAAAAATACAAATCATGGGGCCGAGTAAAAAAAAAAAAAGTAAAATAGGGAAATAATCATACAGGATCTTAAAATAGAAGAGTGCTTTCAGGATTTTTGAAAGGGTGCTGAAAGATTTGGTGCGACCCCTGCGATGGTGACAGAGCCGATATCTAGGGGGGACCCCCATTCATCTGGAGGCACGGATGATGACCGGGAAGAAGGAGGGATGGGGGGGGGGGAGCTGGGGCCGCATCTGCAGAAGGTCCCACCGCCCTCTGATCAGTGAGCTGGCACACATCACGGCGTCCATTCACAAATCCTCCTCCTGCGCGTCACCTTGTGTAGTACTCCATAGTACTGACGTATACTACAATTCTACCAGGAGAGATACAGGGGAGGAGGGGGAGCGGTGGGGGAGATAAAATAGGTTATAGGAGCTCAAGGACAGGGCACATGCGCACAACGCGCGCGATTGATTCGAAGGCGCAGGGAGGGTTAAAAGGTATATGTGCACGCGCGTGCGTAAAACAGGAAGAGGGAGGGGGAGTGGAGCTATAAGTGGATTGTGCTGTATACATTCACTGCATGGATACAGAAGTTTAGGCTTCAAAAGAGGCAGGGAATGTAAATTCTTTGGTAAAGACACACAAACACTTATATGGTGCACAAACATAACAGCAAATGTTTCCCATTTTTGCAACAAAAAAAAAAAAACAGAGCTTTGAGGTCATGTTTGTCGAAAAACAGTGAAAAACTAAGTTTTTCCTGTAGAATATTTGCAAGTAATTTCTATACTACAATAAATAAATGAATAAATATGATGAAGGGCTTTGATTTTTACGCCACCATTCGGAAATTCAAGCGTCTAATTCGGCCAACATGTGGAATGATTGCAGACGTCGAGGCCTATGGTTTCCGCACGCTGGATTTCATCACTATTAGTCAAAATTGTAAACAATAAATAAATAAACAGGCAAAACCTGCGCCCGATTTCACTATTTATTACGCATTTACGTGAAATGAAAATTATAAGAGCTGTTTTGCACATTTCAAAACCTTCTGGAGAGGAAAGGGGAGCGATGGAACAGGCAGATTTTGAAAAAAATACAAAAAAATCCTAAATATAAGGGATGTTAGGATCACATCCCCAAACACAGCCAAAAAAAGCCAACAGAAGCCAAATCCTAATGAGAAAATGGTATATATATATTCAATTGTTAAGTGGCGGCAATGTAAAATAAAAGAAATATAGTTTCTGGAGCCCAAATTTGACCCTCTACCAACCAGAAAAGTAGAGACAATGAAAATAGTTTTAACCTATTAAAACATGAGACGACCTTTTTTCTTAAGAGCAGAAAAAATACAGTTATATAAACAGAATTGATTATAACAAACATACTATTTGGACATTACAGTGTAATACATGTGTGAAACTTACGCAATATTTGTTACATTTAAGTTTTTCTGTATCAGTGCGGTTGGACATTTTGCACTGGAAAATACACACAACATGATTTAATTAGAAAACAATATAAATATAGAGGGAAGATGTTTCAAACTTAAGGAATATTACGTCTTTTGGGGAGGGTGGGGGTGTTTAGTAGAAGAATATGTAATATGTTGTGTTGCACAAAAGGCCCCTGGATTCTAATTCAGAGTCTGCAATGGTGTCATTTCCTCCAGACGCCCCTGTTTTTTGCTGAGGAGGTTAGAGGCCAAGCCCAGGCGGTAGCGGCTTGTCTGTGGATCCATTGTCTGCTGCTTATTTAGCGCTCAACATTAATCTGAGCTTCCCCTCACAAGTGAGAAACAATCGCAGCGTGAGAGTGTGCCTTGTCTAATTACACCTTTCACTATCAACTTTCTACTGTTTGGACTGGCTGCGCAGAGGCGATGGCTGTTGGTCAGGTACGATTCACAATCCAGCCGTTTAGGTTTAATAAGATATGGTACATTCTTAACTTTAAAATGAATAAATAGTTAAAAATATTCTTTAAAAAGTACCTATTGATGCATGTGTGGGTTAGGCCTTTTCGTGTGATTATTCTAGATTTAGCTTCTGCAGCAGAAATAACAAAATCCTTTACCTTTATACTAAGACGCATTCAAAAAGGTGGAGGTTTAGAATATTATTTTTTTTCCTTCTTGAACACTAACCAAAATGTGACGGGGGTAGTTTCATATGCCAAAAAAAAAAAAAAAAAATGAAATGTAAAATAACTTTGAACGTTGCCTTCAAAATGAAGTGCATTCTTATTATGGGAACATTAAAACAAGACATCTGTTAAAACAAGTAGACGAGCAGGGCATCCAAAAAGAGATTATCTTTAAGGAAATCTAGGTATGCTCTTCTGGATTGAAAAAATAAATAGATAAATAAATAAATTTGACAAATACATTTCTGATACTAATAAAGAAAAAAGAAAACAGAGCTTTAACTCAGGCGACCCACAGCTTCTCACTCACTCTCCACGCCGCTCTTTCAGTGGATCCCTCCTTGTGTGAACAGACCCGAATCCAAATCGCCGTCCTCGCTGCCTGATGGAGTAACCTCAGAAAACTCGTCTTTGGAGGTGGTCAGCAAAGTTACTCAAAGTTTTGTCTTTGGCGCGACTTCGGGTCCCGAGCAGCGCGCACAAAACAGTTTGTTTGCATCACTGATTTCTTTTAAAGGGATATGGACCCAGTTCTGGGGCCACCGCAGGCTGCGCGACAGGAGAACGCATCTAATAGCACATCAATTCTTGGTCACATCGCTCTGATTATGAAGCGTCTAAACTACATATCATGGGGTGAGCACGTGCTATTTTATAGGGAAATTTTAAAAAAAGTCATTAAATTATATAATTTGGTAAATTCAATGTAATGTGCAAAGAATAATAAGTCTGTTCCATCCCCAAATATAGTTTTTTACGCATAACCTCAGCGCGCTTTTTAAAGCATATACCTTTTAAAAGTAAAGGTAACTTAAATGTGTCAAAACTGTTGAAAGAGGGTCCAAATTCAACAAAAAGCAAATCACTTGTTCATCAGAATATGCTGCACTTCCCTCCAAATAGGTTATTGGTAGCATTTTTATTAGGTAGATCTTCAGGATTTAATCAGTTGATGAATATTTTTGTTTTTCATCACAAAAAGTTATCATAATTAAACTTCCTCATTCAAATATATGCTGGAGCTTATTTAAGCTCATTGAAATCTGACTTCCTCTGGTGTTATTGGGAGTGTTGAACCCTGGGGATCCTCCATGCTCACTATTTTTTTTTTTTTCCCAAACCAACGCGTCAATCCTCTCGTTGTTTTTGTTTTTCTACCCACAAACCAGCTCACATTTTCTCAAACTCCTGTGGCAAAATAAAGTAAAAACATGTCACGAAAACTGGGTGTATCTGTGTGCATGCACCGGATTCAAATTAGGCTTTCCTCCTCGTACACGTTCGGGACTCTTCCCCTTTTACTAGGGCGAGGATGGGGCGTTTGTAGATCGCTCCGGATTCTGCGTCACGTGGCCTGGTTTCTACCTTCCTATTGGTCAGGGGCACGTGTCTGGGAGGACGGTGGGTGAACGTCACTCGGGGGGCTCGCATTGAAAATAAGAACAAAACTCCAGAGTGAGAGTATTAGAGCATCAGTTTAGGAGCCTCTTTATTTACCCTTAGTTTAGTTTAGATGTAGGCATTCCCTGGGACGCATAAATCGGATGGTATAAATTGGATTTGTGCGCAAATGGCAAACGCTTACGCTCTGAGATATCACTTATAACCCGATTTTCAGGAAATATATGAGCTAAATTATGCTTTTCTCAAAGGGCACTACGGCAAGACTTTGCGTGGTGTCCAAGGCACTCACTGGTATTTGAGTTTTTTTATTTATTTATTTTACCCGGACAGTTTTTTTTAGGGGTGGGGGTAATTTCCCTCAAAGTTCTCAAAATTTCTTGCTGTGGAGGGAGCGACAAAGGGGTTAAAGAGCGTAAAGCGGGGGAAAGTGAATCAGTATGGAAGAAAATGATCACGGCAATAGAGATGCGGTGGAGCGGCAGGATTCAGCGGATGAATCCAACAGAGCTATCCTGCCCCTGTTACAGGCGCCGGGGAACCCGCAGATCCCGCATCGGGTCACCAATTTCTTCATCGACAACATCCTGCGACCGGACTTCGGACGGAAGAAGGATGCGGGCGCGCACCGAGAGGAGAGCATCCAGGCGTCGCGGGAGAGCCGCGGCAGCCCCGCCGCCCCTCAGACCGAACCAGTGGGCAGCACGGTGCCGGCGGAGGGGACCTCCACTCCACACACTGTCACCAGCACCAAGAAGCCCGCGAAAGCTGCAGATGAGTCCCTAAAACCCGGTGGGGAGAACGGAGACCAGTGCCTAAGCTCAGATTCAGACAGTTCCCAAGCCAGCTCGAACCCATCCATGTCGCAGCCCATGCTGTGGCCAGCCTGGGTCTACTGCACCCGATACTCGGACAGGCCTTCTTCAGGTTGGTGGCATGCCGTTTTACTACATCCCTGACAAAAAAAAATGCGTTGTAACCTGAAATACCCCGTAACACTGACCCCGAATGCCTTGACCGAGTTTTAGCTGCAGTAAAGAGAGCGATCGCTATGCCGCGCATACGTCAAAAAAAAAAAATCTCCTTTCTGATATAATAAAAAATAAAACTAAACATATAAATATCTATATAAACCTGCGTGGTCGCGCATTTAGAAACGGATTTCACGCATATACTTTCCATCGCGCGTAAACAGAGCTAAACAATTTATCTCACTATTATCAAACTATTATTTTCGAACAAGGAGTAGAAGAGCAGGCCTTTACAAAACATGAACAATAGAAACGAAATATTTAATGCTGATCGACAGCATTTTTTCCCCACTACAAAATAATTAATAGTGGCACATTACGGTTACTTTACGCACAGGATTTCTCCTGGTACCTTAGTGCAATTTTGTGTGTATAATCAATTTATTTCGAGTAAATACAAGTGCGATGAGCTGTCTCATTAAGGGAGCTTGGATGCATTCAAACTAACATTTTGTGCACCTGTAGAGTCATTTCCTTACTAATATGTTTTGGATGATATCAAATCTGCATGGTTTCATAAGAATCGCTGCCCAATTTGCAACAGCAGTGAGCTTCTTTGTTGTAGTGATAAACCAACTCATAAGCTCCATGTATTGTCTACTATCGCTGCAAGGGAGTTTAGTTGTTATATATTTCTAACTTCCCACTGGAAAGTGGAGTACAACTTGTTCTCATGCATTATGGAAAGCTATACTATAGAGTTCCGTGGGCGATTACTACGAGTTGGAGATGTTTAGATTTTCATGCTTTAGGTTTTCATGATTCAGAGTTGATTGTGCATTTCTTTTATTAATGTTTTGCGCTCTGTTTCGAAAGAGGGGGCTCCGTCTTCCCAGATGGGAAAGGATTGTGTGTGTTTCTCAGATTCCAGATTCTGTTCACGTCCGTCCACCAGGGAGTTTTTCAAGTGGCCCACAAAAAAAGTGAAAGGGGAAACACAGAGAGGCAAAGTAGCAGCGCCGAATTGAATTCAAACTCTAAATTGAACAGCAAAAACACGCATTTTTCCCACTAATCCTGCTGTCATCTGTTAATATTTGTGTCCATGGACTAGAGTGTGTCAGTTTATGCTCAGTGAGTGTGTGTGTGTGTGTGTGCTTGTGTTTGTGTTTGTAAAGCAGCAACAGGGAGGCATGGCTGCGTTTGGATCCCTGGGACAGCTTTTAAACTATGGTTTGGGCCCCCTTTCTGCAAGTTTTCATAGCGAAATATATCGATTTAAATTTTTTATCTGACAAAACTTTAGCTTATGTTTGGCTCTCCAACTAAACAGAGCACACACGAAGATATCCATTTGTTTACATCCTATTTTGGTCGGCTGTTATAGATATATGAACAATGTGACCGTTTGTTTTAAAGTGTACTTTACGCACACGGGTTTTGGTTACATTGGAGTTAATTACCCCCATGCAAAGTGAAAGAATAACATAAAACTCGGGTTTTAGTTATGTTTTTTGATGGAATACATAACAATAACATTTAATGATGTTCATGAAGCTGTTTTGGTTTAAGATTGAACTATGGATCGAGCTCATTTCGCCATTTTGACAAATCCCACCTTTATTTATATCAACACTTGGTGATTTCGTACTTGTAAACAAACCATTGTGTACTTAAACCATTGTATATTGTTTGTTAATCTTTATGGTGAGGTATTTTAATCAACAATGGTGATAAAACATTTTCTGATTCTGAAATACAACTAAAACGCTCAAATATCACCCTTAAATATTGTCCAATCGTCAATAATCATCTAAAAACGTCTTATTGTAATTCTCATGTAAAATTCGTGATTTTACATGAGAATCATAAAACATTTTAAATAGGCTTTGTTTAGACTCTCAGTGAAACAGAAAACACATGAAATATCACTAATCATTTGGTACCTAATGTGCGTCACTTGACCTAAAGGGATTTGTTTTTGTTTCGAAATGACCAATTAATAAAAATGTCTAACAAACAATTGCACGTGTTCTCCCCCCAGGGCCAAGATCTCGCAAACCAAAGAAGAAAACAACCAGCAAAGAGGACAAGCGACCACGGACGGCCTTCACAGCGGAGCAGCTGCAGAGACTAAAGTCGGAGTTCCAGACCAACCGGTACCTGACGGAGCAGAGGCGGCAGAACCTGGCCCAGGAGCTCGGTCTGAACGAATCCCAGATCAAGATCTGGTTCCAGAACAAGAGAGCCAAGATCAAGAAGGCCAGCGGCACCAAGAACACTCTGGCCTTGCACCTGATGGCGCAGGGACTGTACAATCACGCCACCGTCACTTCGAAGGACGAGAAATCAGACAGCGATTGATTCCCAGAGAAGCAGCAGCCTCCTGACGAAAAGGAACCTATAGTAATCCTATGATAGATTTATATAGAGATTAAAACTCTACTTACAGGAATATTTAATGCTACCACTGCAGATACTTTAACTACCACTCACTATGGATGTACACAATGCCTCCAAGACACCATTACGCATAAAGGAGTCCCTATTTCTAACCCCACCATAGGCCTCTGTAGGTTTCTATGGGAATATTATAGTGATTTTTTCGTTATAAGGGAGGTATAATTAAGCCTACAATGCAATAAAATGATCGAATAAAGGGCCAATGTATAGCCTATACCAGCATAAATTGTTTAACAAAAAACAGAGAAAAACAGAGAGATATTTCTGCAATATCACGTCTATAAAAGATGTATAAAGGTACGTTTTCATTGTTTTTCTCGTCCCCGCCCCCTTCCTGGGGCTACAAACACTCTCCATTTTTATAAGCCGTATAAGGATTACTGCTATCCATGATTGTCATCGCGTTACATTTTATCTAACTGGCACTTGACGTTTTTAACCTGTCAGTAAAGTGGAAAATTAATAAAAAGAAAAAGGAAAAAAAAAAAAGAAAAACTGAAGTCCAAAGAATATTTTTCTGCTGCATCCAGGCTACTGTGAATTTAAATATGCTAACAAGGTTTTTCTAATGCCATGCTCGCTTGTTTTTTTTTCTTTTCTTTTTTTCTTTTGTTGTTGATGTTTTTCTGCGTGTAAAAAAAGGATAGGTAAATTTGTTAGGGCTAATTGGGCACTGCTTTATTTTTCAGTTTTGATCCCCTCCCCTAATATTGCTGAAGTTTGCTGGAAGTGACCAGTGGCGGTTCTTGTAGAAATGGAACCCTGGGCGAGCCCCTTCTTAGACCACCCCATGCATTAAAAAAAAATCCACATCCAAAATCTTTTCTGCAAAAAAACAAACTCTTATCAATTTCTTTGCTATTATTTTTCATAAGACAAAGAATCAAAAGGGTACCAATTTATAGGCTATTAATAAGAACATATTTTTTTTCCTTGATTGGCTCTGATAAAGGTGATAGCTTTTGATCTTGGTTTGACAAATATCAAATCTCAATGTTAGCAATATATTCTATGATACATAAATTGTTACTCTTTAATTTCAAAATTTTCTATTTGAATCAAAAATATGTCTATTAAAAACAAACCCACACGAAATAGTTTTGTCTTTTTAATGTGCTTTAAATCCTTTACATAAAATAATTGAAATACATCAAATCTTAATCAGCAACTCAGACCTCAAAGGAAAAGTGCTATCGGAAAAAGTGACCGATGAATCTCCACTGCAAATCTCTTTTCTTCACCAGAGATAGTCACTTCAAATAAAAAAACAACAACAAAAAAAAGCCTAGGATTGACCAGGCAGCACACTGTGGTTTCCATCATTGCCTCAGTTTAAGCTGTTTTCTGTCTCTCTTCTTTCTATCATGGCACCCCCCTAGACCACGCTGCCCTGGGGAGATGACCATAATTCAAAAACCGCCACTGGAATTGACAGGGTACAAATAGGTTTTACTTATTTCTCTTTTTTTAACCAACACAGAAAGCTATAGGCCTTGCTTTTATGATTACTATGGTCGTGTCTCAGCCTTTAAACAAATGTGTGTGCGCTCTTCATTTTATGCCAATGCATCAGTGCAGCTATTATAGTTTTAAATAGCAATATAAATCCTTTTTGTAGCTAAAAAAAGGCTATAATGCTGCCTTTTGAGTCACAGAAACAACTCTGTAGCATAAAGACAATGATGAAAACCATTTCTGCGCACTCTTTAGACTTTTACATGCAGGTTGTTGGATGTTCTTGGTAAATCTTTCTCTATTTACATTTTTATTACATATATCATAAAAAGAAGGGAACTCCATCAGTGACTGTAATACAAATGTTGGAAATCTCTTATTGTTGTTGAAAGGACTTCATATGTGTATTTATATAGATTATATTCAGAAAAAAAATCTATCCAATGACCAGTGTTGCTTTAGAGTAGATATCTGAGGTGTTTACACTGCTTGTTTATCTTGCAATAACTTCTTTTTGTTTGTTTTTTTTGTTTTTTGTTCTTTTCATTGTGAATGGAAAAAAAAAAGTTTATGGGGCCTTTTTTGCATGGAAGCTGCAATTTGTTGTACTTTGGGCAAAAACAACTGTGTTTCTTAACTTTGGTCTATATCAACAAAAAAGTATGATCGAGTTTCAGATTGTATCCATACCAAATTGTGAACTTTTTTGCCTTTTTCAATGTGTTTTTTTTTTTCCTTTTTGTTGTGCATCTGCAAAAAGTGTGTATGAATTAAAAAAAAAAGAAAGAAAATCCACCAAACAGAAACACACTTTGCCTTAAAAAGTTCAAGTGGAACTTTTTTTTTCCTGAAACAGAACTGTGCCGAATCAGAAAAGCAGTGTTACTTCAAATGCAGACTTGCTCAAGTTTTAATGCCTTTATGAGAACTGCTGGTACGACATTATGAATTTACTCATCAGCGTATATCTATCTATATATGAACATGTTTAAATGAAATTACAACACAGAGTTGTAGAATACAATGCTATTTTTTATTTTATGTTGGAAGTATTCTTGGTATATATGTACATAATTTGTATCATGTATTAATTGTGTAATTAACTGCCTCCTGAACAGCCGCAAAAGAAGAGTAAATAAAACCTTGGAGATTATACATGAGCAGGTCTCTGGCTTCTCTTGTTCATGTGTTGAAATGTTTACATACAGTCTTTATTTGGCAGAATTACCTGGAAAACCATAATGTTCACAAAGTCATTCATATACATAGGAAATGTCCATGAAATCATTGAAAGATCACATTCATTACTTTCCAGATTAAATGAATAAATAAAAATAATCATAATATCATACAAGTGAGAGCCTTGAACAATTCCCAGGCCTGTTTCCCAAAAGATGCCTTATCTGCATTTCCATTCTTGCACCGCTAGTCTTTGAACGCCATGTCTAACGGCCAGCAACTAGCGTTGGGGCTGCTCCCAGCACTGTCTCCGAGACGGTCAGTCTTCTTCGCCGCTTCTGAAAGGAGCCTGAATTTCTATCGCAAGGCAGAAATGAGGAGCAGAAAGGGTGAGAGAGGGAGAGGGTGGAGGGGGAGGGGAAAGAGTGCAATGAAGGTCAAAGCCCGTCATGGCTGCAGGTGGCTGTCCCCCTCCCTTTCCCTCCTTCCTCCACCCTACCCCACCTCCGCCTCTCTTAGTAACCCATTCTCCACACACAGCTTTCACACTCTCTAAACTTATACACTCAGTCTGCCTTACACACATGCACACACAAGCGTATTCACACACATTAATCACTGTATTTTTTTTATATTTTATTCTCCCACACATTCCCCAGACTGCATTAATTTCTGCTTCTCCTCTCTGTTTAGCCCTCTCTCTCTCACACACACACATACAATCACACTCCACTGTTGTTTTGATCCTTCATTCAACCAATAGGAATCTTTATCTGGATGTTCACAGGAACAGGAGCTGCAGGAAGTTCAGATGGGGACACCAATGTATGAGTAGGAGCTAAAGCTGTTAAGGAACATGGGCAAATTCTTCATGAAATTAAAAAAAAAATTGTTAGATTAAAAATAGGACATGAATTCTCCAGTGAGGTTATGTCAAAAACAGTTATTTTACCTGCAGCAGGTAGCTTCTGGTGTTTTCGTATATTGCAATTTCAGCGGTATTGATTCTAAAAGTAAAAGCTAATGTAAAGTTACCTTTGTTGTGGCTGGTAGTGGTGGGTGGGGCGGGGGTGGGGGGTTATTTAATGATACTTTCAAGCTGCTTCACATTTGTACTTGGCGGTTATCTACAGAAAGGCAAGTAATTATTCACAGAAAAAATTAGGACAGGAAGTGTTTCTTCCTGTTTGACCCACATACTCTGTACAGAACATATAAAGTCATCTAATATGAAATTAAAGAAGTTAAAAACTATTAAATTAGTTTAAGTCAACGCTGTTTAATAGATTTTTACACTGCCATACTTACTGGTAAGTACTTCAGAGTTTTATACATGTTTTACTTAGTGGGATTAGGCATAGGCTTATTACTGATAAAGTGAGAGTTTATTACTGTTACCGCAAAACACCTATTACCATCCCTATGGCTGAAATTCCTTTTAGTTTTCTACGTCCCTATACAGAAACCACTTTTTAGTGTCTGAAAGCACAAAAAAAGCACAAAAAAAAATGCAACAGTAACTTAATTATAACAAAGACAAATTAAGCTGTAGAGAAAAAAAAAACAACAAGCAGGCAATGAACATAACAAAAACGCTGGGAAGAAATTTCCTTAGATAGTTAAAACAATTTGTTCTTTTGGCAGTATTTTAGGAATTATTATGAAATTTTAGTTTTTGAAAATATTGTTACATGATGTTCCTTTTAGTTTTTTTTTTTGCTTTTAATGTAAATCCATAAAAGTTTGTCTTTATTTTCCGATTCTAGAACTGTACCAATCTGATGCCAGCCTGGACTTGCAGAGAGTGGCGTTTTTGCATTAACTATACCCACAAAAATCAGTTTAATCTTGGAGTTTGAAGCATAAGAAAAGTTTATTACTAATGGTGTTTTTAAAAAATCACTTGTTCCAACCCCTCTGCCCTGCTGCCCTGGGATGTAAATCATATAGTATGTATAAAAACCCACCACTGCATGCAGAAAATCAAAGGTGATGCACCACCCTTTCTTATATTAAATATCTGTTTCTATTTTAACAAAATCTCAACCAATACTGGTTTGATATTTTAACAGCGAAAAATCTTTTTTTATGATGCAAGAGAATACTCCATAAAAAAGAATGGTTTTAAAAAACCTGCATTGTATTACAATATTTACAAAAAAGCTAATGTCACTATCCAATAAACTTTATATAAAGCATCTGATAAAATACACGCTGATGTAGGAGTAGTTTCCAAGAGCTCATTACTTGGAAAATTTCCCTTTTTTCTTTCCATTCTCTTCTTAAAAGAGTAGCAGAATTACATCCAGCAAAAGTGTGTTAGTTTAATGGTCAAGCTGTCTGCTCAGGTCGCCTGCTTTCTGCTGCTTAGCAGAATGTAGTTCAACTCCAGCAGTAACAGTTTCCATTTCTTTCAATTCTAAACCCAAACAATATATTGGGATTTTTTATTTATTTTTTATTATTGTACACAAGCTAACATGTAGTAGCCTCTTTTGACCAGCTGTGCACCACACCAAGTGGGAGTTTCAGCTGTTTTATTCTAGGCTCCAAAAAACTCATCAATGTGTCACTTTAAACCATGATAATTGTACAACATAACTTATTTGAAGGTTTAAAACCATAAGCTTTTAAAAATTTGGGTGTATAGTGTCTACAACAGTTCCATGCCTCGCCTGAATTAAGAAAAAGTAGAGAAACCTACATTTTCTGAAGTGAGAGTAGGATGCATCAAGTAAAGTATCAGTGTATGTATCTCTGCACACAAAAGGGCCCCATCCTGCTATGACCTCTCCTACCATCCTCCTCCTCCCCTACTGTGTCATTTACCCACAGTTTGTGAATGCTTCCTATGGCCAGAGAGGAATCTGCTCTGAGGTGCCCAGGCTTTGTGGCGGAAACATAATTAAAGTGGTGAAAGATGTAAAAGGTGAAGAATAGGGATGACATCAGGCCAATTTCACACTTGGCACTCGAATGGCTAGGTCCAAGCCAGGACTCTTGCCTCGCAACACAGATCAAAGCCCACTGTCAACGCACCAGTGCAGGAAAAAAAAAAAGAGGCAAAAGGACACCTAACTATGCTAATCCCCAGGACGAATATATTTTAATCTTGTTAGAATACAAGTTAATGCCGGGGCTCAGTGGCTGAACTTTTTTTTTTTTTATTGCAAGAATGAGAGGTGGACAAAACTACTTTTACCTTTTCTACACAAGGTGCCTCTGTCTGGTGCTGCTGGAAAAACAGCCAGTCTTCACAAACTTTCTTTTGGGCATACTTGTATTATCAAGCTGTATACTGTACAGGCGGCAGATACTGTAGGGGTTCAAGCTGTTGAAAAGGCAAGCAACAGTTTCATTAAGAACAACGAAGGAAGGGGGAAAACAGTGTCAGTGCCCCTGTTTGAAGCCCCACTAAGACATCTAACATGCAAAGGAAATGAGTATTTTGTGGACCAGTTTGTCCCCACTCACACTGAGCCCTCCTTTCTCAAAAGCACCTTGGTAACCCTTGATCTCTCATGTATGGAAGTCAGGGCACTGGGGCCTGCAGAAGTTGACTGGGGAGACAATAGCAAGTGGATCCATTCTGGTAAAAGTCACACCCAGGCAACTCTCATTTCACACACCGGGTTTGAGTGACCCTTGAAGAAGGATGCAGAACTTTTAAGATAAATTCTTTTGGGACACAGAGAAAACCCACCTGTGGGGTGTTCTCTGTTAGCAACTAATTTGATTTATAATCAACTTTTTGTGGGTTGCTTTCTACTTAATATGAAGGGAGACTATAGTATTTATTGTACAACACATCAGATCCACATTCACTGATTTAAGGATCCATGATGGACAAATATAAGAGTTTGAGTCCATTTTATTTGGTAAAACAGGAAACAGAAACTCACATTTCCTTAATAAATTCTACAGATTACAGTGGCTGTAACTTTTTTCTTACCCAGTGACACCTGGAGCACCAATCCCCCCTGACCCCTGCACATGTATAAACAATGGATGGATGGATGGATGGATGGATGGATGGATGGATGGATGGATGGATGGATGGATGGATGGATGGATGGATGGATGGATGGATGGAT
>NW_015150607.1:15106-55659 GCF_000732505.1 Cyprinodon variegatus
GATGGATGGATGGATGGATGGATGGATGGATGGATGGATGGATGGATGGATGGATGGATGGATGGATGGATGGGAACATATATCCTGATTTAGGAATGAAATTGGAAAAAAAAGCAAAAAATGTGTTAATGCAGCACCAGTCTCTATGATTATCACTAAACAGTGGGACTTCTAATTTTCTAATTGGGATTTATACAATCATTACAATATTTTAAAGATTATTTATGCACAATCTAGAAATAAAAATCAGGGATAGAAAATATGGGTTTATTTTACTTACATATTTTGTAGCATTTATGTAGATTTTGTTAGAAGTCCTATCAAAGTACTACAATCTAGATACAGGGAACAAAGTGACATTTTTAAGGCAAATATTTTTGGGGGTATTTATGCTGAAAATGACAAACGTGACAAATAAAGTGATATGAAACTACAGAGGGGAATAATAAAAGAAAAGTTTTATCAAGACAAACTCATTCACAATAAAATAAATATTGACCAGGAATTATGGGTATTTGTAGTATCCGTTCTGATGGTGATGATAATGATGTAAGCTTGAGCTAATGAGCTAATGATTAAATTTGAGATGGACAAACTGGACACAATAGGCAATTAAGATATTTTATGGTCATTACATTGATGGCTTTAAAAGTGAAAAGTAGGGAGAACTGATGTAGTGATGATCTTTGGAAAAATATCCTTTGTTATTTATGATGATGTTTTATATTACAGTTAAACTTACAAAATTAAGGATGGCTAAAATTAAATAAAGTTATAATATGATAATTTATGGTTATAGGGGTAGTTGTTTTATGTCCTAATAAGTGCCAAAAGGAAAAGGCGAAAGGGACCTAAAATTCCATCATAATATTTAGTGATATTTATAGCAGTTTAATATTAAGTCACCTTTAAACTAATCTAAACTAAGAATAAGTAAAATTTCCAAGCTATTTCTTTAAGGGTTTTATAAGAAAAATTTTATGATTTTTAACAAAGTTAACCTAGACAAGGATTAAGTGAAATTGAAAAGATTTCTATCTAAATATTTTGTGGACAAAATAAAGTCAAGATTAATCATAGAAATTAAGGATATAAACCTTAATCATCAAGACATTTTGTATTTTTCGAAAATCATCAAAAAAGTTCAACAAGGTACAGAAGGAAAAAAAAAAACAAGTGAGGAACTTTGTGAGAATAATGGAAATTTCCATTTATATCCCAACAAAAGTGATCCAAGTTATTGATGATATAAAACAAAAACTTTTAAAGTGATGATAATGTAGGTCAAAATACCAACTAAGATGGGCAAAACCTGACTTTATTACAGCATTTCATGATGATCCATGGAGGGTAATATAAATAAAAAAAGTATTGAGAAGGCAATATTAATTAATCAATTATCAACAGTTTATGATTATCCCAGGATGACTAATTGTCAACACAATGACTTTTTTTCAGTAATAACATTCCCCAAAGTGCTTGAAAAGGGAGAATATTTACTAATACATTTAACACGGTATACAATCCTAGTAAGCAATATGTGTTCTGTGTAAAATAAAGTACAAAGATTGAAAAGGCTGCTTTGGTACACCAATTACAATAAGCAGTCAGCAATTAGATTAAAAACAAAATACCTGAACAGTTGGTTGAGATCCTGATGGACCTGACAGTGGAGGATTAATTAAAAAAAGCTAAAATGATTACATAGAAATTATTAAGATTTACCATTCCCATCAAATTTAACTCCCGTATTTTACCAAAAAGTCACAACTGTCATCTCAAGTCACTTTAGTCCAATTCAAATCTAGTTATATACATACATAAAAATTATATGCATATATAAAAATGTTCCAGTGCAATCTGTTATTTTTCTGCAGAGGAGGTTTAATTTATTTCTGTGATACCTGAGAATCCCTGCATACCGTAACTGATATAATATTGCCCATACCTAATAAATATCTTCTAATTACTGACATTTCATGGTATGAATGGTTGAGGAGATAAAATAAAAAGTTCTTGTTCATACATAGGCAGGTGATGAGATGGCTGTGAAAATATCTATGATTGATTTGTATAAATGTATTTAAATTCAAGTCTTTATAAAATTAGATGTTTTTAGCTGAGGTAAATATTTTCCTTGGGTCTAATTTAATCTAAGGAGAAACTAACAAGGATGGATTCGATTTTTTTTTAAGCTTTCTCCATCTCTTCTGATTTTTTTTCCATAAATTAGACCTCAGTTACATGATTTTGGACACATGTAGGTGTCTATAGACATGTTGCTGGTTTTATTTCCAGGTTTTTAGGCTATGTCTAATGTCGTGGTTGTTATTATTCTTACTGTCACTGAAATCATGTAGCAGGTTTCTTTCAAAAAATAATATTACAACATTTTTATAATGTTGTTTTGATTTTGATATAATTGTCAGGCTGCAAATGTAAATTAAACAGCTTCTTAAGTCTACTAGAAAGTTTGATAAGGTAACAGCTAAAATTAGCTCAATAACTAGTGGAACTATCAGCATAGGTTGTGCTTGTTGCTTCCAGCTGAGTTGCTTTAAAATAGAGGTTTCTTTATAATTTTGTTTATTATGACAGGAAATGTTTTAACAACTACAAAATTTCAGTTTTTAAAGCATAGGAAAAAGTATGGCAGCCTATTTTTATGCGAGCTGAATTGCAGTGTGTGGCAGGTGTGGAAGTGGGGACTGCCACATTACTCTGTGCTGCACACAGTCTAACAAAGGTATTTAAAGACAGTGAACAGTAATGACCCTTTGTTGGAAAAAAAAAAAGGCATTCAAACTAATTTTATTAGCACCCTAGTATACCTTGAAACTATTAATTGGGCAGTTCTGACTAGTATTTACACATTTTTATGATTTTAACTGCAGCCTCTTTGGTGTGCATCCTGTACATTTAGTCTAGAGGAACCCCACACCTCAAAACACCAACTCCAACTTAAATCAGATTCAAAACTATTTCAAATTAATCATAATTTCCCAAACCTGAGTGTGGGTGTTCTGTTCTACACCTAATACATCAAGGAAAATACTATTATTGGCAACCAAAAAGTCGGTTCAGATTGGTTTGTTAAAGTCCTCACAAGGGACACAGGTGCAAACAAAACTATGAGACATATCATTATGTTGTGTCATGAGGTACAGGATAGTTTCATAAGGCGAGACAGCCTAGGCAATAGAAAAAGCAGATTGGTTGCTTCTTATGTTACAATCTCCTTACACATACTAAATAAAGATGTACAATGTACAGTCATGCCACTTCAGTTTTTACTTATTTATTTTTTTTACTGAGTTCATGTTGCTTGCTGACACACAGCTAGACAGGGTCAAGGATACATCTGACTCACCTCAGACCTCTGCTTTCCCCCCGGAGAATGGCCTGTCACTCACTTTATGGTTATGGATCATAGCTGACAGAGGCACAAAGTGAGAGCTCGATGCTGCATCAACAGCACCAACATCATCGCCAAAAAAAACCATCCTTAGTGTGACATCTTCCTCCTAGTCCACCAACACAGTTCTTTCTGCACCTAGGAAAGAAAAAAAAAACATTCAGGCACCAAGAGCTAATAATAAAGTGTCATTCAACAGGAGCAGGGGAGAGCAAAAAATAATGAAATATAGACATTTACCTTTAAATTCTGCACACTGAAGCTCAGACATAGCAAGTGTGGCAATAGAGCTGTTAGGAAGTGGCAGCCAATGCTACAAAGCTTAAAAATGACAGGGAATATTTCTTAATATAAGCCCTTTTTGCACAGACTGTGTAATAGTATAACAGCGTCAGAGTGCTGTAGAAGATAGTCTTTAATTGGTATTAGTTAGATGACAAAATAATCATATCCATAGAGATGTTTGCCTAAGAGCAAAGGGTTTTGCCTATCTGTGATCATGAGGCTTTGTTCTTTTTTCTTGATTTAAATTAGGATGGATTTTAAAACAACAGAACCCCGAACAAAGACATCAAGCACATATACATTCCATAAATAATTTAGAGACTTCCCTTTTATAAAATGACATATAGTTAGAAAAATAGATAAAGCACTTGGTCAAAATACTGCAAAAAATGCATCTAATCATTTTGAAATAAAAAATATATCAAAAACAGACTGGACAAAGAGCAGCAGCATAACTAGGCAGTTAGACTGAACACTGAATTTATATATTAATATTGTTTGGATGGCTCTTTGGAAATAATAAATCAAATTTTTAGTTTGTTATGTCAGCATAAAGAAGCTTTTAACTAACAAACAATTACATTTTGGTAGATTGTCGAGGCTGAGAGCAAAACCTACTGTAAGCGCACAATCCCCTGGCTGTAAACATCACTGCCTGGATTATGATTAAATTTAGCTAGGGACAATAAAAGTACTAAAAGTATAAATTTAATAATGTACCAAAAATAAAACACATTTGAAAAAAAGAAAATAAATTAAAATATATGGGTAAAATAAAATAAAGAAATCAACACAATCGGGTTGCATTTACATATTTTTTTAAAGATATGCTATTTTAAAATGAATAAATCTGTAATTTAGCTCAGTACCTTTTAAAACAGAATATTTTTTTGCAAAATAACTCAACACAACATGGAACTGTAGCGAGAGCGCCATAAAAGTAAGTTAGTGTTTGAGTTTTAAGGTTTTGTTACAGGTTTCGTGTTTTTTGGCAGCATTAGATTTACCCATCACATGCATAGTAGGTACATATGTATGGCAAAATTCTGTTGAATTTTAGAAAAATTCAATAGAATTTTGCCATACATATGTACTAAATTTGAACAAATTTAGATGTTATTCCTTTAGACTAAAGTCTGGACCAAAATGGTTGCATTTCCAACCAAAAAATAAGGTTCTGGTTGCTGAGTTGGCGTACGAGGCGAGCTGAGGCTCAGCCGACCGTGCTGTAGCTCACAGAGGTGGGCGTCTCCCTGTTTTTTTCTTCTACCCTCTCACTCATTTTGCTGCATGCTGCCATTTTAACTCACTCCTGAGTGGCAAGCCAGAGGGCGTGGTTGATGTTGGCGACGGCCATGATGATGGAATCACCATAGCAACTCCTGGGCAGAAGCTTCATCATCCATAAGGTCCTAATGCTACATTATGGTTCAGATCCAAACTTGGGGGCGGCGTATTACAGGATTCGCATGTGATGTCACTGATGGTTTGATTTTTTTTTTAGAAAATAAAAATACTTATTATGCTGTCCTAATTTCATATTTGCTTGTTAAGGTTCAAAATATTCAAATATTTATACTCATTTTAAGTTTCTACTTCAGTTTCTTCTTTTAAAACTATCAATTTGAGTATTTTTTACAAATTAAAAGCAAACCTCTGAAACTTTTAGTCTCTTTCTCTCACCAACTGAAAACAACTAAATAAAACAGCTAAGGTATTCAGAGTGAAGACATTGAATCCAGTGTCTTATATAATCAGACAGAAGTTTAAGTGTTGCACAAATATATAAATTTGTTACTGAACATTAATGCATAAATATAAAAGGTGTGCCTGAAAAGCTAAATTAAAACTCCTCTAATTTGCCATTTTGAACAGTAAGGTGATCATTAAATTAAAATGAGTATCTGTTTTTTAAAGGTTTAGGCTTTGAAACATGTGAATGCATGTTGGTGCTCATCCTCAAGGATCACGTGTATAATAACAAAAAAATGAACAATTATTTGGCAGATAATTGCTTTCTAAAACATCAATCCTCAAAATTTGAAAAACAAATAAACATATGCTCTAACTGTCTTAAAAAAATCATTAATAATGCCACATTTGATGTCAATCCTAACGATTTGTTCAAAATAAATGTAACTGAGCCATAACTGAACCATGCATTTCTATTCTAATTTGGCCTTTAAGCTAATAATCATGACTTCCTGTTTCTCTTAGGTATAAATATGGTTTAACAAAGAAACATTTTTCTTAGCCACTCGTTAAAATGGTTAAAACAATTAAAAGAATCAAAAGAAAGAAATTATAATTTAAAGGTATCTTTTCTCACAACAGTATAATCTTACACAGAAAATTGTAGAAAATCTAACTTTCATTTGGGTATGGTAATTTAGTTAAAAATGTTGGAAAGACAGGAGATTTTGCTTTTTAATAACATTATATACTATAATTGCTTTGATAGGAACTATAACTATTCTTATAAGGTAAACTACCGTAACCTAAACCTTTTAAATATACTTATATATACTTATAAATATATAAGGAATATTTTTAAGTTGGTCATTAAAGATCTTTGACTTAGTAATTCTTGAACTTCTGTTTTTATTAAGTACAAAACTAATTTGAGAGAGGCCAATTTATCTTAGTCACTTGTGCTTTTTGATCAAAGTAAATAATCTTTTCTTACAAAAGCACAATTGAATGCTGAAATTTTAAAAGGTCTAAACTCAAATTTTACTACTTATATTCAATGGGAAGCAAGAAACCACTGTTTCAATAAAGATTACTTTTCAACACAATATTCCAATAAAGTAAGGAAAATTTGTAATAATTTTCATACAGCAGAAAATTAAAACAAAAACAAATCCTAATGGCCTAAATTTGTATTTAGACACTTATCAAAAAAAAAAAAACAGAAACAATTTTTACAAAAGTTGAAACTGTGACACAATCTTGAACAAGGATCAAAGTTTATCTTGCTATCAAACACCGTGAACAGGATAGAGAGAAAAAGCATATGAAAATGAGAGTCTTCAAGGCTCCATAGCAACTATCTTTTTTATTTTATTTTACAATAACATAAGATATAGAGGCTACTTACTACAAACAGGAGAATAAAACTCCGCAAACCCATCCAGATGGCAGTCCAGTGAAATACTTATCAAATCCTGCATTAACAGAGTTTCTCATGATGAAGAACAACAAATTTGTTTTTAAGCATGAGGCAATAAATTCATGCCTGTGGTCTTTCTTAGCAGCATGTGTTTAATGTGGGTTACATCCATATGCAGCCCCACGTCCCCAACTCCAACTCTGAAAATTATAAAGAAAAAAAACTGTCTTCCTTGACTGACCATGGCATCTCCTAACCAACTATGTTTGAGGTCAAAGTTCATTATATCCCTTGGCAACACCACAGCAACAAGAAACAACGGTGTCTAGACAGGTCATGATGCCCCCCTCCCTTTCCCCAGCAGTGCCAACACCCCCACCAATCCTGGCTCCTTCCGGAAGGAGGTGTCAGTGGCAGCCAAGTACAGGGTAAACAGGGCACGGTGCAGGGGAGGGGGGTGGCCTTTGGCCCGCATGGGGTCATATCAGCACCTCCACCCTCCATTGATCAAAGATGAGGATCCTCCATACCAGGATCTTGGTCAAAAGAGGGCAGGGTCAGGAGATGAACCCTGCGTTTCTGTAATCTAGACGTGTCCAGGCTCAATTGTCTTCTTTCACGCCTCAAAATGGACCCTTCCGGTGCTACTGATTACATTAGGGAGGACACCTTTTTTTTTTTTTTTTTGTCAGGGGCTTTCAGACAAAGAAGCTCTTCCATGCTCCTTGCCATCTGGTCCCCAAAATAACAGAAAAGGTCCAAGGAAAGAGAGAGAAAAAAAGAAAAAACTAAAAAAAAAGATCCCTGCAAGCACACAGCTTTAAATGAAAAAAAAAAAAAAAACTGTTTGAATAGATGGGATGGCTTGACAAGAAAGCAAACATACAGTAAGACCTCATGTTTAAGAAGAGATTAGAAGCCAATCTACATCAGCAAATAAAGCAGCATACGTGAACTTGGATAAGTATGGTTATAGAGTGTAAGGTGTGCCACAGATACACACAAACCATGAAGGTATAGAGAGCCTTCATCAGGTTACAATGAGCTATGGTGTCAGTGTTGGTTCTTAAATACATGGCACTCTGGGCAAGCAACCTCTTTCCCAAAATAAGGAAGAGATAAGATTTATTTTTAAACTAAAATTAGCCTTTTTTCAACAAATGGAGTTCAGCTTTTAGCTGTCTTATAAAGAATGTTTTAATGTGCAAAAAGTGTAAAATAATCAACAGTCTAAATATTGCACCCTTCATAGAAAAAAAATCCTATTTTCTTAAATCAAAACAGTATGCAAATTTTAAGGCTGTATCTAACAGAGCCCTTTGGATTAAAGACGTATTCTTCATCAAATACCAACTTCAGAATCACTAAAGAAAAGAGCCTAAATATCTGACAGAAGAAAATAAAGTGTGCAAATCAGATCCAAACATACAACAATAGGAACAGAATCCAGTATGTTCTCTGGAAGTTCGTTAGTGAATTAAACTAATAAAATACATAAATTTTTTATATTATTCTTATTAGTCTTATTCAAACATTAATATTTTGAATATTTTAATATGTTTAAGCATAAATATCAACAGATTTGACTCAATAAATGGTGACGCCTGAAAACATGGCGCCCTCAGTAGTTAGCCATCTGAAAATCTGTATTGTTACCTCACAAACCGTAACAATACTGAAAGATATACACAACGTTAAAAGATAAACAATTATCAAGAAACGGAGAAAGTAAAATGGATCTACTAAACAGACGACTGAAGATGTATTGAATTTGAAGAATTTTTAATAAATTGTATGACTCCATGTCCATCAGTTTGCAATTTGCACAACTGTTTAAGCCTTTGGGTCTTTAAGTCCCTTAGGTCACTTCACCCTGGTTTGATTTGTTTGCTCTTTGACCACTTAGAATGTTACAGCCGCATTCAAAACTGCATAAAATACAACTTCTTGAGAAAAAAAAAAGTAGTTGGTAGTGTAATCTAACTCATCATTGCGATCCAGGTTTGGATCAAAATGTTTTTTTTTTTAAAGTTAATTCATCATTTATCCCTCTTTACTCCGTGAGAGTTATTAGAGTTTCACTTTTTGCCTTTTTTCGACAAAAGTTTCCAAATTATTCATCTTTGAAAATGACAAGCTGATGACTCCCCATTGCCCTCTTTTGAAGATTATGTCCAATTTAAAATCCTGCACATCTTTGTTGAGAGTTTAATAATGTGCTCTGTTCACTTCACTAACCTTCTTAAAAAGGTGTTCGTGTTCAACATGCAGTCACTGCAGGTGTGATACCCTGTTTTATATCGTCACACAAATATATAACCTGGGATTTCTGAAGCTTTATTTGGCTAATGCTTGATTATGTGCTCTGCTGTGCGTGGCCTGTTTTTTTTTTTCTCTCTCTCTCTCACTTTGAGCTCGGATGAAAATTTGGTGAATAAACAACCTCATTAGTGGCAGAGGTGATGCTGCCCTTGTTCTTGAATGGTTTTATGAGGATGAAAGGTGGATGTACAGCTCTGATGAGGAAACTTTGATATATGTAACTGCAAATGGCATATTTTTGTAAAAACGTTTTTTTTCTAATTGATTGGATTTCAAGCGATTTGCAAAATTCAGAATCTTTTACCCAGCTGCCTCTCCTAAGAGCTTTTTTATTTCTGCTCTATTTAAACCTCTATTCACTAGTATTACAGCCCTAACTTATCAACAACTCGGAAATTATATTTTCTTTTAAATTGATTTAACATACTCAAGCTTTCAAACCTCAAAAGAATTGAAAGATTTAAAAACACTTTGCAAGACCAAACGGTTGAAAATATCTAATTTTTTTTAAGTTTAAAAAATAAATGTTATATTTTTTGCTGAAAAAAAAGGCCAAACTTCAACATTTCTTGTTATGGTGCAGCGAACATTAAGTCAATATTGCTGTAAGAGAGCAATCCTGACAAAGCAAATGTATTATTTGTACTGTGAAATACCTTAAATATTGTAATGCATTTATAATTTGTTGTTATGATTTAATTTAAAAACTAAAATTTAAGAATTAAAACAACAGGCCCCTTCATTGATATCCCCTGTAAAGAAACACAAAAAAGCCTTGAAATAAATTGATTATTTTTAACTGCAGCACTTCATCTGTCACTGAATAATTTAGAAAAAGCCAACTTTAATTTAAGTCTATTTACTCTTTGGAATAAAAAAAAGTCCTTTATTTTAAAAAAACAATGTTTAGTAATAATAATGAATGTCCAGGAGTGTGCTAAAAGTTTTACTCTGTAACCCATAACTTCCGGTTCCCCCGGAGTAAATATGACAAGAGAACATCCCTGTTGAGTGGAGGGAGATCGGGTCGCATCAGTCAGAAAACTGATACCAGAAAATAGCCAATCTTCTACCTTGCCAATGTTTATTTTCAGAATTTTAGCTGAAATATTGTAAATAACTGGAAATAAAAGTGTTTCTAAACTCAGGTTTATCTTGCCATCATGCAAAGTTAGCTACTGGGAATAAAAAAACAAAAGGTCCCTGGAATAATTTAAGAAAAAGAAATGTAAAAGTTCTTCATCTGAAAAAAAATATGTTAACAAAATTTTAATGCTTTATAATAAAATGTTACATGTTGAGTTATCCCCAACTCCACAAATGCATCAGACACAATTACGTGATATGAAACTTTAACTTTGACTCTTTGAGTGAGTGTTAAAATTGAATTTTTGGGGCAAATTCATTTATTAACTCAGATTATTTACTTTAATTAGAATGCATCTATTGACTAAACCATTTTGAAAGGCCGCCAAGACAATTGGAGCCCTTTGTCACACACCCTGTATACTACTGGGAAACAGGAAGTCAAAGATTACTATCAGAAACATTTGACCAACGTTTCTTTTTTTATAGAAATATTTTGAGACGTCACCAATTTAATAAAATACATAATGTTCCAATTCATATCTACCTTCAATTCATGGGAGGTAGGTATGGGATGGTTACCAGTGAAGTAAACATGAATATTTTTATATGAATTCAAAATTGCCTTGACAAAATCCTTTTTGCGACTTTTATTCAAATGAATTCTGATCCTAAAGTAAAAGAACCCTACCCCTATCCTTATTTAGCCGTGTGCTTCCTGTAAGATGACTGAAGCACTAAATTCACCTCTTTGGCAGTAATTCCTGTTGAAAAATCTGGGAGTAAGTAGCCCCTTGGAAACTTAATGAGCAACCATGTACAGTTTCCTACTCTAAAATAAGCAGTATGGTGAAAAGGTATCATATTTTCAGCAAATTTTGATTCTTTTCTGTATCAAACTAACAATTAACTGTTAAAAACATATATCAGTAATATATGGCATTTTGTCAAATATATCATTTTTCTTTTCATCCAAATGATGAAAATGGTACATTTTTCTCATGGTTACACCACGAGGCTCTCAAACCCTGACTAACCTGGGATGCTAGCAAACACAGAGCAGGGGGTGTTTTATGGAGTGAAATATAGTAATACATATATTTGAGTAATTTATGCATTTGCACCATTTACTGGAAAAACATTGTTCTCTTGCACACTCAGGTGACTTCTGTTTTAAAATTCATGAACTGTTTTCGCTTTTTTTCTTCTGCTTAAATAAAAAAAATGGTTGTGTAAATACATTCGGTGCAGTCACAGCTAAAAATTAGGCAAACTCAAGCACAATCATGCAGCAAAACTTAACAACCATATCTTGGGTCTAGTTCTGAACCCTTTCAAACTCCGGAAGAAAAACCCACACATTCCACACTGCTCCTGAAGATGACAATAAATAAAACGTAGAATAAAATCCACAAAACATAGATCCTTTCTACTGTTTTCTCTTTGGCGTCAACTTAAAAAAGGGAGTTCTCCTACTTGACTGTAGCTTCTTTCAATCTTTTCTATTCTGTTTTTGATCTTTCATTGTTTTTCTTTTAGGTAAAGCTAATCTAATGAAGAATAATGACCAACACAACAAGGAATTATGCTGCACATGTGTGGTGGGGGTTTTAAAGGGAAAGTTCGGTCAGCAAGGAATTATCAATGGATCATTATTTATACCTAGAACTAATACATTTGCAGTGATTAAATTAATTTAGAGTTAATCAGTAAAAAAATAAAGATAATAATTTTCGTCGCAATCACTAAATCCGGGACCAGCCAAATATAGCAACACCTCACTCCTGACATCTCTCGGGAGTGACATCACAGTGCGGTAAGTCTAGCGCCATTCTCACCGCTTTACAAGCACAATCAATGGGAACTACTAAACACATCTGCAATCAAAAACAATTATTCAAGATTTCGAAAGGACTTCACCATCAAAATTCAGAAGAGCTATAGTTAAACTGACAATGCCCACCTGCATGGCAGTTGGATGTTGTTGTACTTCAGATAAAAGTGAAAAAAAATTAGTTATTTCACCTTTCCGATTAATGATCCTCCACGGACGGGTTACTGCGGTCTTGGTTGTTGGACTGCCAACTTGAAAAGGGAGGATTTGCCATCCAACTTCTGTCCAGAGAAAAAACACATAATATGGAGCCAACATTTTGAAAAATAATTTTTCAAGCTGACTTGGATAATAGCTCGCTGTGACAAAGACCAGATACAATATTGGGACTTGCTCAACAGCCGAACCGCACTGTGACGTCACAGACCGGTAAGTTGCAGTAGTGATCTTTGACAAACATGGATGTCTCCAGTTAAGCACATTCAAATGAAATTTCTCTTAATTAAAAACACTTATCATTTATTGAATAATATGTAATAATTTCATATTTAAAGTACTTTCATAAGTTTGAATTCTGAATATGACTGACTTTTCTTTTAAAGACACAGAAACAGTATCAGAGCAATGTTGAAGTGAGTGTGGCACAGAAAGAGGGCAGGTGGTGCCAGTCAAGTGAAGTACATGAGCATAGTCCCACTCTGCATTTTCTGAACTACATAATTAGATATTTTTCCTTGGTGATCTTCAAATTATGTCATCAGGACTTATGGAGAACTCATTAGTCAGTGTAGCAAACAAACTGGAAATAGATCTCAATCCTTTAGAGACATGCAAAATGTGTTCCAGGGAGAAACTGGAATCGCTGTGTGAAACCAACAAGAACCAACATGACACCTGGTGTTTCACAGCTCAGAGTGGGTTTTTGTACGCTGCTTAGCACAATGGTGATGAATGCTTCTTAACTGTACAGGTGTGAAGGTATTCACAGAAATCACATATGGCTGTCCAGAAAATGCCACATTTCTTTGTATTTTTCAGGCTTTATCGCTGGATAAAAGATTTAACACCCGTAATCATTCAGAGCATGGAAATATTTATGCTGATATATTGATTTTAACAAGACAATATTAATCTGGAATGAAAAAAATTAAGACATGTAAGACTTACATATTCTTTGAAATTAAAATTAAATTAAGCTAAACTTTTCTTTTTTTAGTTAAGTTTATTTTACAAAAATTATTTCTATTTGCTAAAAAGCAGAAAAATCATCACATAATTTTTCAATGAAGGTCTATAAATTTCTTGAAAGTAAGATATGTATATATACACTTCTATTACTATTGCTTCAAACCATTTAGGAAAGACTACATTAGGATGTCATGGCATTGTAAGCTTGTGTTGAAATAAAGGCACACCTGTGGATGTTTGTGTCATTCATTGCTTCTTTGTGACATCTTGAAAAAATATAAAGAAATCACCCAAGATATCTGGAAAATATCACAGATCTCTACAGATCTGTCCATCCATGGGTCTAATTTCTGTGTAAACAATTAAAGGCACATAAAAACACTGAATATCGAGCCATAATACTGTTTAAAGGATGCAGACTGTGCATCACCACTCTTTAAGACAGTTGCTGAGGCAGGTAAGAGAGGGCCATTTTCTGCAGATAAACTACTCCTGAACGAAGCAAAAAAGGCCCAGAAACAACGACAATATAATCAAACGGTATATGAGGAGCTATATTACAGTTTCCACATGCACAAGAGACAAGGACATGTCCTTTTTAAGACAAGTCCTGTGGAAAAGCTGAGAAGCCTGCAAGCCTAAAAACACCATCCCAGCTGGGGGGTACAGCGTGCCGACGTAGATTCATACAGCGTGGTACAGCGTTCCGACATACCGACATACATGCCGACATCATGTTCTGCTGTATGAGGGACTGGTGAAATCACAAAAAAGACGAATAATGAAAACAATATATGGAAATTCTTAGGCAAGATCTCTAGTAACCACTTAAAAGAGAAATCGCTGACTCATCTGTTTTCGTGTAAACCTCTGATCAATAAAATCAGGTGAATTACTTATAGGAGAATTCAGTTGGACTAACTGTACGTCTAATGTCAGAAGCAGAATATAGGTACGAAAAATGAAATAAAATTGAACAGGAGGGAAAAACAATGAGATCTGGGTTGTGTGTTTTATGCTTCAATAGTTAAAAGAGATGAAAACCTGATCCAAGTTTCATAACCCTGTTCACTTATGGGTAATAGTTGCAGTGAACCCTTGCTGTCATGGCGAAATATTCACCAAAGTCTGATCACAATGTTACATTATATTCAATGAAAAAAGTCACTGCTAGTGACAGGATTGCTTAATAAAAACATAAAGAGGACTGGAATCTGATGAAAGCTTGACTTCAGTCTGAAGTAAGTCTTCAGGAGACAAGCTTTGCATATTTAGCCAAGCTGATACCTAGATGAAGGCAGTTAAAATGTTGCCTTGGGGTCGGTGCTGGAAATGGCTTGCTATGTCTCTGACAGAAAACTAACACAGAGACAACATCTTTAGCTTCCCATCATGGCCTGTTTCAAATTTCTTAACAAGATTTTTTGTCCTTTTCCTATTTTTCACCTCAGAGATAAACTTCTGTCATTGCAAAATATACCTTCACAAAAGACGTGTAATTTTGTGACCGTAGTACTAAACATAATTTGTCTCTTTCTTTTCTTTCTATTTATTCCTCTACTGCTCCTCCTTTTATTACAGTTCTGCCCTTTGAAATCATACTTTGGTGTAGTTATTGTTTTACCTTCGGCTCAGGATCTTAGCTCAACAGTGTGACATGCAGCTCTATAGCGTGTGTGCCAGATTTCTTTTTTTATTATTATTTTATCTTATTTAGTTTCCTCTGTTCAAATAGGAATTATTTTTAAGGAGGTAATTTATATAGGTTGACTTCAGGGCCAGTTTGTCCATTTACCAATTGTGTATCTATGTATTGCTATTTCAGAAGCATAAACAACACATTTTTATGCTCCTTTTTTAACTGCTGCTAACACATGATCTTTTTCTTTCTATTTGATCATAAAAATACCCAAACCGTACATTTAATTTTTAAATCAACTCTCTAAGTAAAATGAATTGAGTAAAATTTACAAAGGATTTCTATGTGGAAAAAGTTACCCAGCTTTTTTTAAGTAAATTGTACTGCAATTTTTTGAGTACCATTTACTTCAATTCAATTAAAAAATACCAGGGAAAATAAACGTTGTCAGCTTTTTTTCCCTCTTGCTCCAGATCGGGAGAAGCATTTGAATGAAGACACTGAGTTGTTGTTCACCAGTCTTAAGAGGATGCTCACTGTTGTCCATAATATTCTTCATATATTCTTTATCAACTTGATAAGCTTTTGCTCTGTGCTGTTACCCAGAGGATAGAGAAGATCACACTTTCCAAAACAGATTTAATACTTCACTTGGACTAATGCTTTAAGACATAAGTCTTTATAAAATCTTTATCTTGAGTTACGAGACCCTGACAAATGTTGTGCTACCTTTTTAGGTAGGACAAGTTTATTGCCCTTACTTTGTCACAAGTACAAAGCAATGAAATTCACTCTCTGCATTTAACCCATCCATTTGGGGAGCTGTGGGCTGCCATTGTGTGGCACCCAGGGAGCAGTGTGGGGTTAAGGGTCTTTACCCAGAGACCCAGAATGGCAATCTGTGGCAGTGGGGCTTGAACTGATAACCTCAGGATTCCAAGCTCTATGCAGTAATAAACTAGGCCACCACTCCCCAATTTGTATTTGCTAGTAAAAAGATGCACTTGATATGTTGTTCATACCTTATAGCAGTCTTTTAGCTTACAGCTAATAAACACCTCTGCATATCCTACTGAGAAGTGGTATCAAAAGTACACACATTTGTTCCTTAAGTAGAAGTATAGATACTGCAGTTTAAAAACACTCTGGTAACAGTTGAAGTATCAACTTGACCTCTTTACTCAAGTAAAAGTGAAAAAGTATGTGCTCCAAAAACTACTTAAAGTATAAAAGTATAAAGTAACCTTTAAAAAACAGCCAGATGCCACTATATGAATTGAAAGCTCAATTTTTCTACTATTTCGAATAATTCTTTGAGATAGGGCCTAGGATGAGGGAGGTCTTGTTGGTCTCCGTCTTCATCTCCCAATGCGCTCTCGCCTGTGTCCGACCTTTCAGACGTTTCAATATCTTTTCTGAAACCGACATTGTAGCATGGCATAGAAAATTCACGTCTGCAGTTTGAAGAACACTTGCTTGCTTCTGATGATTTCCTTTAGCTAACCAATGAGTGTTTGCCATATATAACTCATCCAATTACACTAGTTTTCACTATATGTAGATGGTGCCAATGAGCTGCATTGGATGGCGCACATGACATGAAATAAATATTTATAAACATTAAACTGAAGCCAAGTGTAACGAGTAGTGTTGCACCGATACCGATACCAGTATCGGACGGGGCCCCGATACTGCCCTAAAATGATGAGATCGGTATCGGCGAGTACCAACAAATAGGGCACCGATACCATTTTGAGAGCCATAAGTTTATTCAACTACTGTCACCCACTCCTGGTAGGCAATAAAAAGTTCTACTGGATTCACTTTGTATTAGATTTTTTCCTGCTTCACAAAGGTAGGCAGCAGCTCGACAAAGCCACGATGGCAATTATTTTACATTATTATGGTATTGGTATCGGCCGATACTGCACAGCCAGGTATCGGGTATTGGGGCCAAAAAATGGCATCGGCGCAACACTAGTAACGAGTAACGTTTGTTTAAAAAATGTAAGGAATAGAAAGTACAGATACTTGTATGAAAATGTAATGAGTAGAAGTCAGAAGTAGGAAAAAAAATAAATAATGGAGTAAAGTATAGATACCTAAAAGTGTATTTAAGTACAGTAACGAAGTATTTGTACTTTGTTAATTGACACCTCTGCTACTGGGCCATATCAGATGACCTCAGAGGATTTCAGATAAAAATGGTCAACATCATACTCTCTTACTGTTGAGATTGTCCTGTCATTAAAAAGACTTTGTCTATATAAAATAAAGCACATTCAGTTCTCTTTATTAAAAAAATAGCATTCTCAAAAGCATTGTTTCCGTCAAGAATGACAACGAAAAAATAATTTCATTGAGGCTCCTTTTTTTCATGACGATAACGCGAACTGACGAGCTAAACGTGGATCTTTGATGTCGAAAACATGACAAGTCATGGGTGTGAGTTTTTTTGACAGGTAAAGACTAAATAAAAATGTTACCGGGTGGTTTTGCGACATTTAAAATGCATCAATGTGCTGTAATCTGTTAGACAAGCAAAGCAGTATTAGCGGTGCAGTTGCAACCTGTCGGGTCATGCCGCCCACCTGGCATGCAGGTGGACTGTGGTAGCAGCAGCAGTTGTAACAGTAGTCTGGTACTAGTCTGGTACTGTTGCTTTTGTCTAACTATCAAGAGTTTATTTCTTCCAGCTCACAAGCAGTGATGCAAAACTTTTATTTAAGGTATTCATCTCCTGCACACTGTTTATTTTTGGATAAAGACCCAGATGAAAAGGTACAAAGATCTCTGAATATCTCTCATAGTTCTTGTTTCTATCAATTAAAACATTCTTTCCATTTCCTTTGAATATTTGAACATTTTAGTAAAAATGAAAAATTAAATCCAGGTCTGGATTGCCATGGCATTATAAGCCAATTTTGTAGGTTCTTTGTGTAATTTTCTATATCAGACCCCTAGGAATTTTAATCTACTTTGACCCTGAACAGCTGTAACCAAGGGGTAAATTCTTAGAAATAAAGCCCAAAATTGCAAGAGTAGAAAGAAGAAAGTTTTTGTTTTTTGGTTATTTTGAGTAAAGAAGTTTGGTTGATCTGTGTGTAAGGCATAATTCATAGTAGATCAGGAAGTATTTGCTTTTGGATAGAAACCTTGTATATCTTAAAGCATTCTTTTATTGTAAATATTGTTAGCTTGTATGTCTGCTATATTAACCAATATGATGTGTTGAACTAGATCTTTTTTGCATTTTTTATAAAGTAGGGCATTAATTAAAAAAAAAAGTTATTTTTTTATTTCTAGAAATCAGGTTTCTTCCCATTAGCAATGATGAACTGCACGGCAGCATTCTATCTCCAAAAATTGTAGTATCAAGGCAAGAGCTGTGTATTATTCTACCGCTTGACAAGCTACATTCTAGTCTAAAGTTTCAAATGTCCATTATGTAATCTTTGAAGTAGGCGAGTTACTGACAGGCCCTAGCAGAACGAGACTCAGGCCATAGCAGTTCAGCTGGTACATTTTTGTAGTACTGACATCAAGCTAGCACCATCGCCTTTGTAACACGAAAGTTCTCGTCCACGTCTGTCTGTTGTTGCACGGCTGCATCTACTGCAATGGCAGACCGCTGGGCCACCTGTCAATAGCAGCAGATATGCCAATGTAAGCTATTGGTCAAATGGCAGATCACTGGTCCTAACTCTTATATGACTCGCTACGGAGAAGACCAGAATTAGACCAGCTGGTGGGGATGTTAATAAGGTCCGAATACAGACCTCGTGTGACATCACAATTATATCTTCCAACAGTGTATTCTCATTATGAGTTCGTATGAAATCGTACAAAAAGCTATGCACCGTAATTTCGTATGTTTTGGACATTTTTTTCGTCGTATGTGCATGCGCATCTGACGCACCATTCACGAACATAGAATCTAAATTACAATTAGCCCTAACCCTGACCCTAACCCTAAGATATAAAACAGCAAGCAACGTAGTTAGAGACATGAATAAGTGATGATTGCACTGTTTTTCCTAGTTTTACGTTTATCCGCGGATCTGTTTTTTTTTTCTGTCTGCCAGCGCATGCGCACTGATGTGGGTTTTTGAGGAAAAACGTCCAAAACGTACGAAATAGTGTGCATAACTTTTTGTACGATTTCATACGAACTGATAATGAGAATATGTTGCCTCCAACGCTTCCTGTTAAACTGCTGTTTCATGTTGTGTTTTTGTGCCACTGCTCTGGTACATAGTGAAGCCAACTGTATGGGGGCACCCCGAGTTGTGGGGCAAAGTGATCCAGGTGAAGCTGAAGTTCATATCTAAGCATCAGAAGAGTTGGTGAAATGCCTGTGTTCACATGTATTGTTGCTCTGGAATGGAGATGAGTGTTTCATAGAGTTGATGGAAATATGAGGCCCTCCGCCAGTTGTGTTCTGAACCGATTCTTGCGGGTTTGGTTAGACCTTTCTAAATCCCTATCAGGTTGAGGTTGATAGCAGGTAGTCCAGAGTCCAGTTTGATCCCATTTTCCTCTACAAAAGTAGAAAAATCAGCAAAGGTGTACCAGGTGCTGCAATTTCTAGTAACGACATCAAGAACGGGGGCTGTGTACAGTGGTCCTTGTTGAGGCCCTTTATTCTCAAGATGTTCAATACAGGCCTCTAGGTAGTCATCAAAACCAAGCAATGCACCTTGTGCTGTCTTTTACTTCATTAGCTTATTGAGCTCGTTTACTCGATGCTTTTACCCCAGCAGATATCATTATCCACAAAAGATTTATTTTAGACTTATATTGGTGGGGTTAATGAATAATAATACAAGTAATTAATATCCAAACAGTTCCAAATTGTACCACTGTTATTCAATTTTCACAAATATATCAAAGTGCTATAGTTCAGCAGAACATCGATTGCTTTTGCAAGGTATTCAAAAATATTAATGCATCAAGTTTTGAAATGAATGCAAAATGTCCAAAATAAGTGAGTCTCAAGATCTGATGGGCAACATGGCAACAAAATCTTAAAGTTTAGTTTTTATTTCTGCTCATTAAGCAAAATGTTTCAGATTTGATATTCATTTTCAGTAATTTTGCTTCATTCTACGTATCTCTATTTTTCCACTCTGCAGAATCTGTTAGTTCAATCTCTAACGTTATGCTCTCTCTGCCTTTTCTCATAGTAGCTTCACCTCATCTTTTCCTGTTTGGCTGTGACGCCACCCTGGAGAGAAATATCAGCTGTGCTGCTGCCATTAACACCTTTGTTTATAGATATTGGGTATCGGCCTGTTTTTCCAGTGTCCTGTTTCTCTGACTGTGACTGGCTGGATGTGCTCTTTTCATCCTCTGACATGGGAGTTGCTTTTTGTATCTCTGCTTCTGTCTCCTTGAACCCCAGTCAGCCTCGGCAGATGGCCGCTCACACTGAGCCCGGTTCTGCTGGAGGTTTCTTCCTATTAATAAGGAGTTTTTCCTCTCCACTGTCGCTACAAGCATGCTTAGTGTGAGGGATTGCATCCGAGTCAATGAGTCGATGCAATCAACTGGTTTTCCTTAGATAGAAAACTTTTAATTAATTTGGCTGCAGTATAATAAAGTACATCTCACCCAGTCCAGAACCTAGCTTCCGCTGACATTAAATATCTGAATTTTGAAGGTAATACCTGTTCAGGTTAGGGAATTTGAAGAAGTGAGACCTAGCCGTGGTCTAAGCTGTGATGACCACATGGATTGATAGTATCAGTTGCACTCACAGTGAAAGGGACAACAACAGAGAGCGATCAGAGGGATGATAGTTTTGCAATGGAGCAGTTGTATGAGGTAGAGGCTTTCTCTACATTTTAATTATCATTAAAGTTTATTCATGATGAATGCCGTGTTGAAGAGTACTCTAAAAGACCTGTTGCAGAGACACATTTATCTTAAGCCTGAAGTCATGGGAAAAACAAGGATTTGAGACGAGTTTATCAACAACATCCTACCAGCTGTGCATGTACAGTATGGGAATTTTTCTTGTTTGTTTTTATCTTCCAAAAAGTCGCTAAACATGAGACGGAACAAAAATTATATCATATGATGATGATATGACTGCCCCCCAGGTCAGCTGATAGCCTTGACTGTGCTGGGGACAAGATAATTGGATATATGCCCCAACTGTGACGTAAATATTTCATATTAAATAGTTTACTATCATAATTTTCTCATGCAAGATATACACATAAAATCTAAGGTTTTGATTGAACAATGGATGCAGTGTTTGATTTGGGAAATTTTAACCAAATAATTTCATTTAAATTGTCATTAGGACTGTATCTTTTTAAATAACTTATTTTTTATTTTGCCCTTGTTTTACAAGGTGGGGAGATAAAATATAGTACAGTAAACATATTAATCAAACATATCCATGCATCCATTTTCTCCTGCTTGTCCTTGACAGGGTCGGTGCTCCTATCTCAGTCTATGAACGAGAGGCAGGGTACAAACCCCAGACAGGGCACCATTCTGTCACAGGCCATTATAATATATAATTATATATATCATTTAAAAAATTAGTTATATTTTTATTGTTAAATATTAGCAATATTATAAGTGAACAAATGTGATATAAAGGACTAATCACCCACCAAAAATGACCTCTTTGTATTAAAATCTCTGTGTTGGTGTTACACATCAGTTTAAACCTGCCAAAAAATCCAGATTGTAAATCTAAGCAGGACTTGCTCAGCTCTGCTTCTGCTGCTGTCACAATTGCTCAGATATGGACAACCCACACCTGCACTTCTTTGTCATCCAAGTTAAACCTCGTTCTCAGCCACTTCTTCAGAAGGTAAGGCTAGGCTAATATGTTGGGCTTTTGAGTGTTGACAGTGGAAGACATCATCTGTCCATGCCTCAGAGTGGTTGAATATTTCCCTAGATTTAAAATTTCTAGGATGCTCTGTGTATTTTATGTCATAATGTGGATATTTCTGAGGAATTGGTAATCATGTGAGGGAGCAGATAAGTGTGCCCCTGGTATTGTACATCCCATCTAGTAGTTGCTTGAGAGCATCTAGTACAGTAAATATTCAATATACATAAATACACCACCTTTAGCTACTAGTCCAAGTACTACTGCCACATTGTGGATCATACAGTATATCATTAAGTGGATAATTATGCAATAATTAAGTTGTGTGCATATGGCACTTTATTATTATTTGGTATCACTTTACTTTATATGCAAATATGTTTTACAACATTGTTTTGCTATAGCACTACAATTATGATAACAACTACTATTATGATAATACATTCCCTAATCGATACATTAGTTTAATGTCTTTAACTTCCATAAAGACTTAAAAACCTGGATGTAATTATCCACAACCTTTAGATCATGGGTATCAAACTGGTGGCACCCCAGCTTCCATTGATCTCATCAATTCATCATATTAAGACCGGACCTACTTAATGAGTTCTGACCAGCTGCCTCACTGCGTGGTGTGGGGGCTGCAGCGTCTCAGACTGGGAGAAAGTGAGAAGAGTGGTGAGAACAGCAGAGGATCATCAGTGCTCCCCTCACACCCCCACCATGGACTGTTCTCCTTGCTGCCCTCTGGAAAGAGGCTTTGCAGCATTCAATGCAGGATCGGCAGGTTCTGCAAAAGTTTTTTTCCCCACGGCCAACAGACTGTTGAACTGTTGAAAAACTATAAATCAAGTCACAAATCGAGACTCTACATCACCCTGATAAAACCTTACCTAATAGAACTCACCTCAGTAGAACTCAACCGTCACATAGGTTCACCAACTCAATCACAATACAAAGCAGCAACTCACTTCATGACCTGTAGCCCATTCTTTTAAAAATACAGAGACAATTTGTAAGTTTCCACTGAAAAATATCTTTAAAATAGCCTTTATATTTGACCATTTATGACTAAATAATCATTTGATGAGCAGACAACTCAGTAGTTCAGCTCTGATGCATCTATAAGCCTGTAGGCTTTTTTTTCTGTATTTACTTCGGGTCGGATGTAACGTCAAGAGCATCCATGTTAAATGTGTTCGACCTAGAAAACAAACGTTATATTCAAGGTGGATTTTATGGATACTCAGAAGCAACCTGTATCGAGCTCAACACTAATGGCAACAATTTTTGACGGGGTGAGACTAGGGAAAGGTGATTGTCAGAGATCTTCTAGTGAAGCTTGCAATTTTTTATTTATTTTTTTATTTCATAGGAGGGAGTAGTTTATGCAATGCCTATTCCATGTTTTCCCGCATGTTGTTCCAAATTTGTTGGTTGGGAACTCAAAAACTGAAACTCGTTTTACTGTATCTGTTTTCTGTAATCCCAAGCTTCTGCCACAGGTAAGGTTTTGTGTTTAATGACATATGTATTTTATTGATTATGTATGTCGGAGTTTCCCGGGTTGCTATTTACACACTGTGTGTTTCCATACAGGGAGAACCTGGCTGTTTTAACTTGCCATTCAGAGATTTTACTTTGAATTCAATTTGGTCTATTTATATAGTGCCAATTCACAACACATGTCATCTCAAGGCATTTTACAGAGAGAATTCAACCAGATCATGCAGTCAAATTGATTCAAAGTTTTCTATACTTTGTATTTAAATTTTCAAGAAAGGCACTGATTTTGGAAGCCAATCACCCAATACCGATAACTAAAATTATATGCCGATCCCAATATTGCCAAATTACAGCATCAAATCCATGAATTCTTCAAAAACGTTGTCGTATGTATATTTACATTGTATTATTAAGTATAAAAATTAGGAGATGAGAAAGTATTATGGATTGACCACTATTTTAGTGCAGGACCCAGCAGAGAAAATCTTTTTTTTAATCATGTTTGTAGTTGGCTTTTAAAAATGGTGCTTTAATTTAGACTTAGAAAGATTGTTTGGCTGTCCTACCTTAAGCACAGACGCCTACTAGCTACCGCCTTCTCACCCCACTGTTTCTGCCCTGCAGGCTTCTCTGATCTATCACTGTCTTCCTTCCATCTCCTGTAGTTAATCTAGAAGCTTACCTTTGCCAACCACTGTCTACTCTGTCTTCCTGGAGGACTTCTACGATGTATAACTGTCCTCCATCTGTCCAACCGCACCCCCTTTCCGATGCCTTTGGTGCTCTCTCTGCTTGGCAGACTTGTCCGATTTACCACCGCTCTCCTCTTGAGCTGGTACCAGCAAGCTGCCGTTTAAATCAATGTAGTTCAGTAGCTCCAAAGTTTTGTTATGGTTAACCGTAATATTTTGAGTAAGTCTCTTCATTTGACGTCTTTTAAGGGCCCTGTAATCATTGTTTGGATTTTTGTAACATTGAGGAGATAAAACCCATTTTAATTGATAATCACCTCATGCTTGACCGGCTCAGTCCCTCACCTTTTACCAACATGTCTTTTTTCTGATTTGGCTCATAACATTGCCACCAAATGGTCTGATAGGAAGAGAGACACAGTTGTAAAGTTAAAGACATCCTCTTTGGAGAAAATACAAAGTATAATCTCTGAATCGCAAGGTAAACTTGCAAGGTTTGTCCCCATATAGGTTTGTCTAGAAACGCAGCACATATTTTGTGCATACATATTAAGTGGGACAGACTGAAGCATACACAATAAACATTGAAATAAACAGCACCTATGGTAGAAGCTTGGGAGTACAGACAACAGATACATTGAAACAACAATCTGCTTTAAGCTTGTTGGAGCAAGAACTGCATGTTTACTGCCTGGCTTGTTCATGCTGGGGAATATCTGGTATATACTCTGCTGGGAAAACTCAATCTCATGCAGCCGACTCTCCTTAGAGGGACCCTCTACCTAGCCAGAATGACAGTGAAAAAAATGGATTGAAGCTTGTGGAGCATTGTGCCTTACTTATGAACTTATTAAAGAATTTTAAAGAGTTGTTTACCAGAGGTACACCTCATGCCAAGGAACAATTCATAAAAATGTCATAATTATCCAGATAATTTGCAAGTTTTAGCTACAGGTGTAACTCACAGTATGGGGCAAGAATTGCTTCTTGGCAGAGGTATGCATTCTCAGAGTGCTTTTCTAGTTGCCAGTATATTTTTTTTCAATCTTACATTGGATTAATATGACACACAAAACAAAAACAAAAAACGATGGTCATGGCTATCTTTAATGGTAAACTAATTCCAAAAATCTACATTATTTAAATGTGTATTAGCAGAAAATATAATGTACATGGTGAGCATATATATTTAAAATAAATCTACCTGAAATAAAATGTATGAAAATGTTCCACAGATTGCTTGGGCTAAACTAATTATGTTTATTTCATGTGCAATTAGGCTTTTGAGGGTTTACAACAACTACGTATATAAAAGCATTTCGGAATAAATTAGGTATGCTAAAGCCTGAGGTGTAACATCTGTACTTTGGAAATCACACCTTGTCTTCACTTTATAACTGACATGTGACCTGACCTAAAAGTCTAAGAAAACATTTTAAAGAGGGTCATTAGTTACCAGTTAAAGGCAATAATCACCTATTGAGAAAGATGAAAGGGCTCAAAGGAAAACAATGTGGAAATGGGCTGCTACCATTCACATCACAGTCGGATTCCAGAGGTTAGAAGCTAAGTCCTGTTAATAGTCTCAAAGGGCAAACAAGTAAGCAATGAGAACTTAAGTGTGATTGTTTGGAAGCATAGCTAGAGTTTAGGCACACAAACATAAAAATATCAATTTCACATTTGGTTTAACACTTTCACACTTTGTGTCACTGACACCAAGAGGGAAGGACTGTGGAAGACAAAACACAGCTCCTGGATAAGGATCATGTTAATGCCTATCAATTAGGATCAAAAAGGGATTAACCGGCAAGGTTGCAGCGGTGGGCTGGGAGCCCATGCAAAGTCACTGAATGCTGGGGGTCACACCCCCGACTTCATTAGGCCTGACCTTTCCACACCATTGTGTGATAGCGGAGACTTTGCAGTCGGTGGTTGCAGCCACAGCCACCTTAAAGGGCTCTCACAGTCGAATGTGAGACACAGAAAAAGGCTGTTTGAGATCACTGAAATATGAAATATTCCCTTTCAAAGTCCATGGAGACTTATTAGGTTACTGCAACTTAGTGCATGTGGGTATTTACTCATCAACCCCCCAGCTTCCTGCAAAGAAAATCATTTTCTTTTCTCACCTTGGAGAGAAGTGAGATTTACTAATTAGTCATGGTGTAGCCTTCCCTCAACTGTGAAGTACCGCAGGGATGACGAGCTCAACTCTGCCGTGCTGTCTTAATTCACAAAAAAAGGTCAAATGGCCAAAGTGAAAGCAGGTATTCAAGGTGTGTTGGAATAAGCCCCAATTAAGGAAAAATGCAGGCAACACTGCCAATTCTCACATGTCTGACTTTGATGGTAACTTTAAGAAAATCCCCTACACTGGCGTAAGGGAGAGTAGGGAATTTTAATGTTCCTTCATACCAGGGCCCGTTTTGAAAGATCTTATTAGACAGAGAAAAAGATTACAGAGAAAGTTTTTAAGCTAAAGCATTAGCATCAATGCACATATTTGGATATCTGTGTTTATATTCCATTCCATTGAAGTTGGAAGTTGGACATTTCTGACATCCAAGTAAGAAATTTGAACAGGAGTGGGAAAGTTGATGCAATACAGCTATACCCTACCTCCACATTCATGATGGCTGCTTTTCAGACCAACCATCATTAACACTGCCTTTCTTTTAGTTGTTCTTTATTTTTTTTATGTAACATTTGAGCAGTTACATACATACTACATTACATTTAGAGACCTGATACGTAAGGACCTCTTTATAAACACATAATACCACATAGAGCAGTGTTTTATTATTGTTGCTGTTGTAAAAAGTGGTTGTAGTGACCATATTCAACCACTAAATCATATAAGCGCTCAGGGAAACTGGAATATTATCACCTCGCAGATTACATTAGTCTGACTACCCAGTTCAAACCTTCAAGGTAAAAAGATACAAGCCTTACAATAGAGGCCCATCAGGACCTCTTTTACAATTCATTTTGTTATAGATGCATGGGTTTGTGTGAGATTTTTAAAATTTCCAATATCCATAAAAGGTTTTGTTGTTGTTTTTTTTAAATGTTACTCTTGTGGTATAATTCTGAAAAGTCTAGCAGAGGGTACTGAACTTATATATTTAAGTTTTTATACTGATACTTTATTTGCTTTTTTGTTATGAGAAAATGTATGTAGAATTCAATAGAAACCTGCTATAAGGTTAATGTATTTTACATCAAATTAGCGTTAATGTCAAGTCTTGACCATGAATCACGACCTGAAATCATTTTTACAACAAGGATTTTACAATTAACTTTAATGCTTTTTTTAATAAAAAAAATATATTTTCAATGATTTCTATTTAAATAAACATGGGTTATGTTGACTATAATAATATAAAAATGAGTTATTATGTTGACTATATCGACCCATTAATCTTAATATTTCTCCTCTTCTATGTGATAAGGGATACTCATCAAGGTCAAGACGTGTTAGTAATTTTTTGGCTTCACGGATACTTTCAACATACTTTTAAAACACAGTTTCTGACATATTTTCAATATCGAGCATAAAAATTGGATAAAGAGAAAGTAGTTAGTTGTGAGGTATCTAGATCAACCAAAATAGATGGTTTTACCTCTTTATGAATCTTTTTTCTGCAAAAATACTTCCTCCTCAATTTTTTTAAATCTGTCATTTAATTGAAATTTTAGATTTCAGTGTTACTGTAATAATACCAATGCATTGAGAGTTTTGCTAAGCTTGATCCTAGTTACATTTTGTTTTTTACGAACTAAATACCAATAACTAGATAAAATGTAAAAGCTAGAAAAGTCAAAGATCCTGTTAAGCAGAAGCACTGCAGTGAAATATGGTCTTCTTGACCCCGCCGGTCCTCCTTTAAGCCATTTACAGGGTTTAAGATGAGCATGATCTGTGTAAAGTCAGGTCAGATTTGGAGTAAAGAGTGAATAGGGAGTATTCTACTGAAGATGTCACTGCGATGGCTGCTGGCTGTGGGAACGGACATTCAACATGTGCACATCTGAAGATTGGCAGGATCACAAACAGCAGCAACAACAGCAAGGCAAACACAACATTTAGACTGCTGACAGAGAAAACACTTACCTCTCAATGAAACTCAAAAAATAGCAAATAACATTTACAATAGAGTCCAAAAACATTCAGACCAAAACCCCCATTTTTATTTGGACCTGATATTTATGAATCAAAATGGCTTTAGCAGAAATTAAGAAAATTTTTGCTCAAGATTAATTTAAGAAGCAAAAAATCTAAATCAGAAAAATTAACCTGATAGAAAAACTTTTTAAACATTAACCGTAAAAGCGCTAAACGCTAAATAATAGCAAAAATAAGAAAGAATGTTACAGTTTTTTATTATGTTCCCTTTTTCGCACTCCAAAATAATCAAAATTCGGAATCATGTAATAGTTTTAATAATCTAAGATAAACTAAATTGGAAGTGTAAAAAAATCAAGGTTGTGTGTAGGTGCTAAATTGAAAGTGGTATATGTGTATTTCCTTGAAACAAAAGCCACAAATTTGATGAGAAAGAAAAATATAAATTGGTTAAGTCTAAAATCAAACTATAGGTGAGGATCATGGCATTCCTGCATATGCATGTTCCCAAAACAGGGTCAATTTCTCTCACTTTTTACGTGAACTCGAAGCAGAGGCTCAGCTTAACATTACTGACAGCCACTGATGTGTTATGTGGCTACGGAACACGATCTGGCTTTCATATGACGTCTTAGCAGCGGACGAAAGCTAAGGAGGAGGTCCATCTAAACCTTTTCATCAGAAAAACATAAATAACTCTGTACTGTGTCTTTAGCAATATCTTACAAAGGGCTCCTTCTTATTTTAAAGTAAATTATTAAAACAATGAAACCTTGTTATCGTTCAAATCTTAATTTTTAATTTCCAAAGCCTAAAACGCAAATAGAAACATTTGGTTGCAAATGTTTTTCTATTCAAAAGACGTAAAACATAAGTATAATATTTTTAGAATATAACAATAAAGTGAAACTATTTCATATTCATATATTTTTTTAATATCTGACTAAAACGAGTACACAAAACTGTAAACAATAAAAATTTTTAAAAATGTATTTGCAAAATACCCTATTATTAATTATCATTATATATTTGTGGAAAATCAAAACGATAAATTTATTATTACTATTTTGTGTTTTTAAAGCATGACTTCCCGCAGAAATAAAAATCGTATAAATAATTATTATTAATTTATAATTCAATGTTTCTTTCAACTGAAGGAAAATATACATTTTTTAAGTCTTGCTTAGAAATATAAAATTTTTAAAATATCGACGACCTTCGTGTTTTTAAAAATATTTCGTTGCACATTTAGAAACACTCATTTTAATCTGTCTTTCAACTTATATAATTTATCTCATTTAATGAGTTTAAAAGGTACAACGATAAAGGAAGTTGCACATGATTCAAAATAAGCATAAAATGTAATTGCGGTACATACCAGAATTTAAATACGGCTTTAAACTGTTCAAAATTTTTATTTAAACGTAATTGAAGTAATTGAATGAAATGCTGCATATTAAACCGCGTATTGCATGATTTTGAAAATGCAGAAAATTCACAAAGGTTTCAATTAAAATAAAATAAGTGTTATTTGTGCAGTCAATTAAAATTAACTTATCGACTTTTAGATACATTTTTAATTATGCATCCATTTGTGCATAATTGTTTTTAAAGATCTGCTGAAAAGTTTGCATAGTCCATACAACTTTTAGGAGTTTCTTCAAGCACTTAGATTGTGAATTCAAATTCTACCTTCTACAGCTCTGAGTATGTTTTATCTGTATCGTGAACTAAAATGGACGCTGTTGGCTAGGAGATGAAGGCTAGGATGAGTCCAGGCTTCAGCTGTGCAGCTGTAAACCAAAGCAGATGGATCTAAGTTTTGCCAGACTGCCAAAAATCATTTTAAAATGCAGTGAAGGTATTCAGTTGAAATATCCCCTGATAATGTCAGAGAAGACTGCGCCATCATGCAGCAAGAACCGCTGAGATCAACACACCACCATTTCACCAGACAGCTACAGCTGCTGTGGATGCTCTTTCAGAGGGCCTCGCTTTGAAACACGCTCAGATTTTACTCTGTTCAAACTCAGAAATACACCAGGAGAAATCTTTTCATTAAACCTCAGGAAGCATTAGAGACCAGATGAAAGCCTGTTTTTCCACCAGACATCGTCACGATGTCAGACCTTGTGACCTCACTGTGGGTGGAGACAGCGAGCCAATGGAAAACCGGGGCGGATGCTTCAGAGTGCTTCTTGCATCAGCGTTTTCTAGCCAAATCTCAAGTGAAAGTCACGAGTTTCATAACTATGATTATGTTATGAAGAGATCAAAAAATCTGCCTTGATAAAAAGCAATCACCAAGGAGGAGTGAATGGACCGGGCGCTGACTAGCCACGTTTTTAGCTATGCAGTGTGCAGAACTGGCATTGCAGTCCAAAAGCTCAACCTCTGCAAACACAGCTGTGTGCTGTGGAGAAATACTTCCCAGAGGCAATCGCATTCAGTAGCTGAATCACCTGAAAACCTTCCTAGAATTGTATTACTTAAATGAGCCCAAATGTTCTTTAAAAAAAAGGTCAATTAAGATCTTACCATTCGTGGACATGAAGTTCTGAATGTCAATGCCAGTGGCTGCAAAAACAAAAAAACATAAATCAAGTGTCAGAATGAAGTCAAAGCAAACAACTATGAGGCTTTGCTAGAAATTTGGCTGTAAAGATAAAAATACTATTTTTTGTATTAAATATGTTCTTTATTCTTTCCAGCACTGGGTAGTTCGAAACAATATAAAATATATCTACAGTTACTCTGCGAAAATAGGAAAACTAATTTTCATTTTCAGTTAGCTGCCTATTTTGCTTCGATAAATTAGGAGCCCAATTTCATTTCTAAACTTTGAATTTGAAAAAAGTTTTGAAAAGCTTGTTGAGGTTTGCAAAAAAATATTTATATCACATTTAATTAAAGACATGCAAGATAATTGTAATGTATGATAACTGGGTTCTATGGTGCTGTGCTAAACTATGTTTTTGTAATTTATTTCCTATGAAGCAACCTCGTTGATCAGAAGAATGTTGGCTTATCTATAATCTATAATATTGTAAAAGTATGTGTGCATAGTTTACTTCTGTAAAAAAAAAAGCAGTTCTTAGATGAAAACTTATTGCTGAAAAAACTAAATTAATAGATGAGGCTAAAAACAACTACTCTCTAGTTTTGTACATGGAACTCCAGATCTACTTCTGCATGTTTTCAAAAGCGGCTTCATGCCTCAGCAAACAACACAATCAGCAACCACTCAGAAATCATTAAAGCAACCAGGACAAGAAGAGATTAAAGGAGCTGCTCTGTCGGCAGATGAGTTTGCACTAAGTAGATGATAATGAAGAGATCTGTCCAGGCTGGTCAATGATATGGCAAACAGATAAACATCGCAGACTCACTGAGTGGATATAACTTGTAGTGTCAGACAATCGCTCAGAGCACTTTTCAAGCTAAAGTTAATTTCCGCTACTTGCATTACTCCCTCAAAGAAGAAAACAATAAGGTGGGGAAAGAAAAAAAAAGCTTTAACTGCATGTCAGGTTTTATTCCTTTTTCTCAATTAAATGACCATACTAACAAAAAAGAACATCACTTATTACAATATATCAATTTTTATATTGACTTACACAAAAAAACTAAGCTGCTGGTATATTTCGCTTTAAAAACCCGACTTACAGTCTGAAAAAGAAATTTCAAGTTTAATTACATCACAATTAGTTGAAAATTAAACACAAAAACACAAAAACAACAAGAAATAACTATGTCCTTCTATAACCGCTAAAGAAACAACACATTTAGAAAATATTTTTTCTATATATATATATATATATATATATATATATATATATTAGATTATTAACGGTTGCTGTCAACTGTTAATTCTTTTTTCTAACACAAACATAATGTACAAGGCAAGTAAAGGCATATCTAGATATTTTTATTTTGAGAAAATTAATTATTTGAGGTTTCTCTTTAATTTAATAAAATGCTGGTTTTATGTGACATTCGCTAAAATCTAAACATATCTTTCAAAATCCAAACATGTAGAATGTTTGGTGATTATCTAATAGTTTAATGCCCTGCTAGACTGGCAGACAAAATGGCTACCAAGCATTTTATATCTGCACCACTCGATAAGCAAATGAAAGAAAACTTACAAAAGTTTTGAGAACCAGAGGAAAATATTAAAGCGGACACGAGTCCAGTGGACCCATACATGCAAACAGCTGAGAAGAAGATAAAGAAACCTTTAGTAAACAACCTAAATATATTTGGATTATAGATATCCGTAAAAAAAAAATGCAATGTTCCCTAAACTTTTCATGTGCTCTTTACACCCCATACTGTAAACCAAGTATACTGATTCCCCATTATTTTCTAAATCCTGTCTTTTTTGTGATTATCAGGAATGGAGCACAAGAGCATCAGCAGCCATCTTGCCCAAATCGAAGAGAACGCAGAAGAATGGAGGAAGTGTCTCTCCGACTGGGTCATATGACTGCACAGTCTGCAGTGACGGGGCAATAGTGTCTAGACGAGCTTATCGAGATGAACTATACCCACAGCCTCACACCCAGAGTAGCTCCCATTTTTGTGTACATACTGTAGGAATATATGTAACGTATTTATGTTTTTATATATATATTTCAAGTAATATATAAACCTTTTGTTCTTAATGAGAATTGAAGTGCTCTCTTTTTATACTGGATATTGTATGAGGCTGTCCAACAGACTCATGCTTTGTTTAAACCAGGCCAGCATGCATATATTCTACAAGTTCTACAAAGTCGAAAGGATTTTACTTTTGATTTAATGTAGACTATTTCAGTTTGGTTTTAATGCACGTTGAATTTGACCTCAATTTACCTCTGTTCTATTTTAAGATTTATGGAATGGTGTTCAAAGATTGATATTAACTAGTTATATTTATTATATATCCAGATTTAATTGAATATCTGCCAAAAATTGTGTATCGGTTTGCATCTAAAATCTCTGATTTAAACATACTGATTGAAAAACTCCACTTCTACCTGCATCTGTTCATTGTTAATAATAAATAGGTCAGCTATTCTCATACCTGCTGTTGTTAAGTAGTATTCCCTTTTTAAGTAATATCACTTCATCAAGTTTTTTTTAATATCCCACACTTTATAATAAGTAATAAAATTATGCATAATTTGTGCTGATAACATTAGTATCTGTAATGGTCAATTCTAGAAGCTGCAATATCAGTATCGTATCAGAAACTAAAAAGATGTATCAGGACATTCCTAGGATTTACTCAAAATTTGACTTTAAGGAGCAGTTTTACTGCACCCTACTTTCTACTTTTACTTAAGCAACATTTTTATGAAATATATTGTTATTTCTACTTGAATAAGCTTTTTGGTTGTTATTACCAACTATGAGAAAATTCACATTGAAAAAGAAGCACATCTAACATATATTCACCAGACACAGACAATCGATTAAAGTTTGGCTAAAGTAAGTATCATTTTTTTCTACATAACCTTTTTTGTTTAATATTACTTCTATATGCTAAACATTGTATGAAATGTAGAGGTCAAAATGATATGCATTTAAAGGCAGAAATTTTACATCAAGTACCGTATATTACATACTGTCTGTATTGGTTTCATAGATTTTATGCTTGAAAACAGATTTGGAGAAGTGTTTAATCTGCCTAAGTTTGTTATCTCACAGTTAATTTCTACCCTGATTTTTTTTAATCATCATCTTTAACATATATTTAGCAAAAACTTTATATTTTGACATTATTTTATTTTAATAATTACATGATTTTATCAAGTAACAGTTACTCAGTGCTTCAGTAGCCTTCTTACAAATACTTTTTTACGCTTTCTAAAGTAATTTCTTGCAAGGCAGGATGTGGCAAACATTTGTTAAAGTAGTGCTACTTATTTAAGTCTAACTTCTGGGTACTCTTTGCACCTCTGAGGGTGTTGCTGTAGAAGTAAAAGCTTAAGATAAAGCAGAGAATATTTAACTCAACTGACAAGAACCTAGTTTTTGTTTGGTTTTGTGGAAAATAAAAGTTTATTCACAGGCTTCTGATTAAGGTTAAAGTCACTGAACATATTTGGATTATATATTTATTATATATCTAGATTTGAAATGCAATTAATTGACATTACATTTGACCACTTGGATAGAGTTCCAATGCCATTGGTGTCTTTGAAGGGCAATAATATGGGATTTAATAACTCAGCTCCCATTTTAAAAATAACATCCAATTACATGCTTTAATAATATCTATCTATCTATCTATCTATCTATCTATCTATCTATCTATCTATCTATCTATCTATCTATCTATCTATCTATCTACCTACCTATGATTGTTTCTTTATTTCTATCTAAACAAAAGCTAAAATTGGTGCCAAACAAACCTTTCTGTGCTTCTGCAGACTGCCTTATGCATGATGCACTCATGTTAAACTCCATGGCTGAAGGGTTATTCCCTGCAGAGCATAAACAGACACAATAAAAGGAGACATCTTTAAGATATCGCAATGGATCATAGTGCAAGATATAATGTGCATGTTGCATTAGATAATGAGATAGGAAATTGTTTTCTTTAAGAAAAAAGGATTTTGTCTACTGCTTTGTGGTGTTAATGAAAGGGTAAAACTAAACGTATTGAAGGCAGATTTTGCCCCTCAGGTGACCGCTGACTAAACAGCACGAGCGCGCCCGGAGTTAATGAAAAAGCCTCGCGTCAGCAAAGGTGCGTCACCTGCGCATCTTCCTGAACTAGTGTGTGAATGAGGTCAAGTCCCCACAACATCACTGCTATTGTCTGGCATGAGTTGCACAAAATGTTTCCAACGCGAATGCGAAGCAGTTATTTTTTACAGCACGAATGAATGGGACAATCAGCCCTTCCAGTGCCTTGTAAGCGAAGGAAGATGTTGGATTAAAAAAAAAATGTTAAAAACACGAAAAGCAATGCTGTAACGCTGCAGCATCCGCTCTGTTAAGCTGTTTGAGCTGGTCTTAACCTACCTGTGCACAAGGAGCTGGCTGTCTGCTGATGTGATGTAGAATTAGGGGGAAAAACTTTAGGGTTTTTTTTGTGGTTGTTTGTTTGTTTTCTAAAGAAGGAAAATAAACATTTCGTCAAATGCGTGGCGACTGAAGAAAAAGAGACGTCTGAGGAGGAGTGCTGAGATCCCATTTTCCCACCAGGCGGGTTCCTTATAGATGCGCAGAGACGCGTAAAACTCCATTTCCAATTTTATCAATTTGAGACAGACTCCAGACAGTCTCCTAACGGTTGCGTGCCTGGTCCCCTCTCACGCGCGTGCACGCCGAATGGCGCGGAAAGCGGCGGGGATGACAGGTTCGTTAAAGGACAGGGCGCCCGGCCAATGGAGACCAGGTTTATGAGATTGAGAGCCAATCAGGATGAGTTTAGAGTAACGTCCCGCCCCTCCATCCTCCTCCTCACCCGTCTGTTGACATTGAGTGCACTGAATAAAACAGCAGTCTGAGTCAAGCAGTTCATTGCAGCGAGATTTGGGTCACTGACTGCAGCTTATTCACTCTGGGAAAAGAGAAGATGGCTTGTGACTGAAAAACAAACAATTTAATATAGTAATAGCATCTAAAAAAAAAAACAGATACGGTGTCCTGTGAAAGTATTCTCAATCCTTAAAACTTTATCACATTTGTTAACTAAGAAAGTTCACTTAATTCATTGTTTAGGGGTTTCATTTTATAGATCCATACCAGTTGAAGCTATTATTTTCAAGCATGGATATCTAGATTTGTATATCTAGAGTTTGATTAAAACAAATACCATCAATCCCAAGTTTTGCAGAGTTTTATTCAACAAAAAAATAATTAGTGGCTTACTGTCAGCCAAATACAAAGTTAATTATCTCTCATCTGGTCACATTGTTTCTTTTAAAAACAAACTTGCATGATTTAAACTGTATTAAAATGCTTGAAACTAAATTCATTTTATTTATTTTTTTGCAGCCAGTACAAAGAGCCTCAAGAATAAATTCCAGAGACTAAAATGAGCTGGGATGTTTTTTTGACCGTGTAATGGATACATTTGAGGCACATCAAACCTCTGTTTTATACCTTCTTGATGCACCAACAGTGTTGTCTAGAAACCATTGGTTGGATCTTCTCTGTTGTCTTTACAGGTGAAGTGTTGTGTTGAAGAGATGTTTAGATCTTAAGATAAGATATTTTTCTGGTGAAGTTCATAGAGTTCATATTTCCCATTTTTGCCGGTAGGGGTAACCTTTAACTTCTACCCATTTAGGTAAGCAGTTCCCCAAACCGTTTCATTCACAAAATTAATCTCTTGCAGGGACATTCCTGCCCCATTCCACAGCGTGAGTACCACTTTTTCTCCGGACAGCTGCTGATCCTTAAGAACTGACATCAAAAACGTTTCTCCTTTTTGTGTCGGACAAAACAACTTCCAAGTCGCTATATAAATTCTGTCAAAGTCTACACAAGCCATACAGACAAGTTTGTTGTAAAGAAACCTCTGTACTCTGGATGGGAAATAACACGCATTGTCTCCTTCGGCTTTGCACTCCTTAATTTGCATTGTTATGGAAAACCACTGGATTTGGACAGAGCACAAAATCATTGAGGTCACCATAATGGAGAGTGACAGCTAACCCCCCCTCTTTCAAATCTATTTGGAAGTAAAATCAAAATTCCTGGGAAAGAAAATACGGGAGGCATAAAATATCTCCTACAGCCTTGGAAACAGATGTTTTGGGAGACCATTCTTAGGATGTGCAATATGAATGGCACCTGCAGACTTTATTGTACTAACAGATGCCCTTAGTGGTTGTTTCAAGTTGGAAACAATAGTGTTTATTATGTATGTGTGTGGGATAACTGAAATAAAATAAAGATTTTTTTATTATTATTTAAATTTTACATTCATCATAACCATCAATAGAAATTCCAAGACTGCTTTTTTGCAGGGAAGTGTCTTTATGCCTTCTCAAATTAAAACTCGTGTGGCTTATCCCCTCCATTGCCATGCCTTTTTAGATACTGACCTTGTGGCCCAACAAAATAGCCTCTTCCTCACCACGGGACCCCATAATGAGCCGATACAATGAGGCTTCAGTTCAAGTTCACTGCTCACCTCTCTTTGGTCTCTCTCTGGCTCTTTGTTGACGTTTGTCAGCCCCAGAGGAATTTGGGGGGATAGAATTCAGCTTCATAAGCCAATGGTGGATTCAGACTACAAGTTTAACTCCCAGACCTGAGCACAAAAGGGTTGCTGATTGACAAACAGGCTCCAACCTGTCAGACAATTAAAGGCTTTGGAAAAAAAGTTGGCTTTTTTAGTTACAGGATTGTAACTTATATATGTATTTATACATAATCTCCATTATTATTACATTTTCTTTATGGATTTATCATTTTATTGTTAGTTTTTCCTGATTTATCACACTCAAACTTTTTTTGTGAAACACTACAGACAGAAATGGTTTAACTGAGTTGGATTTGCACACACATTTTTAACAACACGGAGATCAGGATTTTTTGATGAGACTTACTCTTCCTAAGCCTCAGCTATGTAGTACCAAATACACTTTGCAATTGATTAGCAGTAGGACTTAGTCAGTGTCAACCAGAAAGAGCAAATTGACACAAAGTCTTGAATTCCAGACTTATATCTTGAGAAGTGTCTTAGATAGTTTCATATATTATAGATACACACACAAACACGCAGCCATGTTTTTTTTTACATTATGGGGATGATTATCCAGGAATATCCTTCATTATTGGGACTTATAGATACTCGTGGCGAGCAACAAATGTTCCCCACGAGGAAAGGTTCTGTCATGTTTCTTTTAAGGTTCTCCAGGGTCTCCTCTTGGGGTGGGGGTTATGTTGAGGACTAACATATGAACAAATTTTTTTTTTATGTTTTATTTACCAACAAAGTGAAAATGACAGGAAGTCACCCCATTAACTATAAATAGAAAAGTTTTTAAGAATATTTTTGAGTCATTTTGTATTGTGTTTGACAAACATTTCATTTTACTTTTGTACTTTAGTACAAGGTAGAACCTGTACTGTTTTGCTTTAACATATAAAAAGGAGTTCAATGGGTAATTTTACTTTTATCAAAGTCTTTTTATTTAAACAGGTATCTGTAATTTCACTTAAGTTTGTGTATACTTTTGACATTACACATATAATATATAAAAAGTGACTTGAAAAACGGCGGAACATTAAATGGGATTAAAAGATGTGAAATTTGTGAAAATTATGTTTTTAAGCTTTTGGGTAATTTACTGTGTTTATTATAGATATTATATAATTTCCTATGATTTCAGTTAACTGTTTGTTTATTTTATTATAAAAACTTTGTTTTTCTTTAAACTATGGTACTTACCTTGTGCAATTCAGTTTCAAAAACATCACTAGTTTAAATCTTTGACATACTGTCCTGGATTTATACTTGGACCTTTTGGACAAAGATCCTCTCAAATTAGAAAAATGTTTATCCCAGTTGCATAGCCTTGTTCCACCCAGATGTGTACAACTTTCACTAAAGCCTCATAGAAGTCAATAATCCAGTGATTTAAACACTGTGTACCATTTAGATAAACTACCCTGTTCTTTAGTAAACATTCAGATTGGCTGACCTGTTATATATTATTAAGAGTCTGCTCAGCATATCATATGTTGTTACAAAATTACCCAATTGTCCATAAAAATGTCCAGTGTAAAGTAGGGGTATGCAAAATAATAATCATAACGATGCATCCCGATTCTAATTCTTGTGATCTACTGCATCGATTCTTGACGCGAAGATTCTTAATTTAAAAAAAGGAATAAATAAAATACATGAACGGTTGCCACACATCCACCAAAAACAAGTGGAATACAGCTTCCAGTTAGTAGATGTCGCTGCGGATGTGTTGACGCCCGCTGCCTTGTGTCACAAGCATTTCCGTCCGAGGGATACTGCGACGAGTCATTCATAAACAAAACACGGAGGAGACTGAGAAAATTCGCCCGACTCCATCACATTTCAAGTCAGATGTTTGGATGCATTTTGGCTTTAAAAACAAGAAGGTAAAAACGGATTTGATATGACACACATAATTTGCAAAAGGGGAAATGTCATACATTAAAATTTTTTCATTTCAGTGGTTTAAAGGACCACTGAGGCCATGTAAACGGCACTGATTATCCCTATGTTGTTATTTCAAGTTTTATAAATCCTAAGCATTTTTTGTCAGTGTGTCCACTCCAGTAATAGTAATATTTCTGTCCAGTATTTGTTTTCATGGCAGTACCTCCAAAAGTTGTTTCAATAAATACAGCTATGTATGAATTCAGTTGCTTTCAGTTATGTATCAATTAAAAACACTATAACAACATGTCTGTATTTTTTTCTAACAGTGTTCAATGAAAATATCAAGTATCATGATGCATCGTGATAGAATCGCATCATGGCATGTGAATCGTGATTTGAATCGAATCGGGACTTCTTTGGCAATACCCACCCCTAGTGTAAAGTATATGTTCCACATAAGATTTGTCTCCAATCGGGGCCTCTCCTGATAGGATATTATTTTGTTTCCTTTTCTCAGACCTTCAGCAGCAAGCTGGTATCTACTCCCAAGGACTGGGTCATCTTATTGTCTCCTGCCTGTGAGTTGTTAGCCACTTTGAGAGAGGTATAAAAAAAATGGGGTTAGAAATGCACAAAGATCTCAGTGAGAAAGCAAGGATAACTATATGTGCATGACACAATCTTAGTAGAGCAAATTAAGAGTTTCCTTTATTAACCAATTTGAGTTATAAATAAAACTTGACTGTCATGATTTTACAAAAGTTCAGACCCAAATGCTGAAGACCAAACAGGGAGACCAGGAGAAAAGGTTTAACAGGTTTTATTGAAGAGATAATGCAGAGAGAAGTGTTGCTCTGAACATTGCTCAACTGGAACTGAAAAGTGAGGGGAAGACACAGCGATTAGTTCAGGCTCAGTGGGAAATTTGATTTGTAAACTTGGAGAAGAGGATCTGGCTGCTGGCTCACGTTTCCAGAGAAGTTGTTGAATCTTTAACTCCAGTCTGTATGCTGTTGTTCCAGTGTTTGTCTGATTCGGAGAAGGGCGGAACAGGGTTTACCCAGAATGCGGTCGTTTGTAGGTGAACAGCGAAGCTGACTGCTACTCAGATTTCCTGCGGTACTTGAACGGGTAGTAGTGGAGATGAATCCCTTCCTCAGTGTGAAGCTCAAACGATCTGTTGGGGAAAGTGGATCCAAACCACCTGTTTGTAACCCCAGCTCAGCTTGAAGCTCTGTTGATCCTTCCAGGGAGAGAAGGTCAAAAAAAATCCAGTTTGCAGGATGACTTCCTGCTGAGAGGCAAAGACAAAAACAATGTTACAACTCAGGTTGGCAGGAACTCAGTTTGACTCAGCAAAACTCAGCTTGGCTAGAGTACCCAAAACTGGCAAAACA
>NW_015150607.1:59359-68221 GCF_000732505.1 Cyprinodon variegatus
GTGATCTCTCTTTTTAATTTTCATCAGAACTCTGGCTGCAGCATTTTGGATCAGCTGAAGGCTTTTAACTACAGTTTGCTGACTTCCTGATAGTAAAGAATTACAATAGTCCAGCCTTGAAGTAACAAATGCATGGACTAGTTTCTCAGCATCACCCCAATTTTAACCTGGCATAAGTCAGATTGATTCCTTTTTTTTAGCTTAGGTGGTATCCGTTTGGAAAGCCTAATGTAGAGAGTGTTTGCAAAAGGGAGGGACATTCAGTACAATTCTTCCAGCTGATTGGGTACCTGCCTCCAATGTCGAGTTTTTTGTCAATCACAACAGCAGTAGCAGCTGAGACGTATCAGGTATTCTAAATCAATAATATATAGGCGTATTCTTGATTTGATTCACAAGTGGCAGAGTTAACTGATAAATCCAACTCGTACCCAATCCGGTCAGGAGGAACGCAAAAACATCTTTGCATCCTTAAAGGCAAAAATTGTGTCCTTTTGCTCATTTTTCAAAAAACAAAGAGAGGGTATTCCTGCCAAAAACGGCTCAACCATGTTTGTTTTGCTCCAGCGTTCCGTGTTTGGTTGACATCATGCACCTCACTGCAGTTCATTGGTCAGACACATTTCTGTATTGATCATCTGTTGAATCCTGGCAACATGTATTTTCGGGAGTTTGTGAATTCACAAATCTCACAACAATTCATCTTGCTTACAAGTTAACTCAAGTACAGGGAATTGTAATGAATTGTAAACATTTTCTGTTTGTTACAAACAGGCCCACAGCATCACAGAGCCTCCAATAAACTTAACAATGGAGGGTTCTTTTCGAGATCCATTTGTTTGCAGCCTAGGACAGATTCAAGTATGGCTCTAAATGTTTTATTAGGTTCAAAATAATCTTTCTCCTTGCATGCATGTCTAATAATAATTTACATGTAGGAGTATAATAGTCGCTATGGGAACTCTGTGACTCAGTCATACCTTTCTGTTCTGTAAATCTGTTCTGTAAATCCATTAGTGTGTTTATACCATTTTCATAATCTAGTATGCAGTTATGTTTTCTACTTCCTTTTTCCACATGACTGAGAATACTTATATATCAAAGAGTGTAACCTTCCATTTATTTTCCGTCATGCTTATCTCTGCTGGGGTCCAGCATTCAAGGGGCAAGACGAGGTACACCCTGGATAGTCTATTGCAGGGCAACAAAGAGGGAGAGGGAGACCTCTTGTTGGAAAATTTTTGATGTCTGGTTTCATGAACATCATAAAAGGTCAAGGGTCTCCTTTAATTTTCAAACTGGGGTTACCTGTAGAAATTATACAAAAATATTCCCTACCAGGGATCATATATTGTTAGTGTAGTGTGGAGGCTGCAGCGTCTCAGACTGGAATAACCTAAGAATAGTGGTGAGGACAGCAGAGAGGGACATCAGGGCTCCTCTTCCCTCCATTAAGGACATTTCATCCCAGTGCTGCTTCTCCCAAGTCCGTATTAGCAGTGACCCCCACTATGGACTGTTCCTACTTCTGCCCTCTAGGAAGAGGCTTCGCAGCATCTGCTGTAAGTCCAGCAGGTTCTGCAACAGTTTTATCTCCGCTGCAATCAGACTGTTGAACTGTTGAAACTCTGATCAAGACTCTGCGTCACACTTGCAACATTATTTTGCTCTACCAACGTGGCTGTTTTTTTCATAATACTTTTAAATAGAACACAACTCAATGTTCTACTGCATTTAGCACCATAGTTATTTATTTTGCACTGCTCTTAAGCTTTTCATATCAATGTTTTTTGCAGCATGTCTCTCCTACACAGTCTATATTCTTGATCACTGCTGCACCTTATAAATGGTAATGTTTATTTCACTGTTGTCAGCTGCTCATTCACTGTTGAAAGCTGTATGCATCGAAATTTAGTTTGCATACACTGCATATATATATACTGTGTATACAAAATGACAATAAAGTTTGTCCAAGTCTAAAAAAGTCTAAGTCTAGTCTTGCTAAGCTTACCAACTTTTTGTAGAAATATAATGTTCAATGCTAATAAACTATAAAATAATCTAAAATCAAAGCTGCAAGTGGCACAGGAGGACATTACATTACAGTGCAGCTCAGCCTATGGTGACTGCCGGAGCTGTGCATCGCCACTCTGACGCCCACACTAATTTTGCCCTGAATCCAACCTTCCTAACAGGAGTTCTGTCCATTCCTGTTTCATGGGGGGTGCAGTTGTGTGGAAGTTCCATGTCATCCGACAAACCACTTCATAGAGACTTAAAGAACACTTATATGAAGTTTATAGCAAATCCAATCATCCATATGTGATATAAAGCTGAACATATACAAAAGTGAAATATGGGACTTCCTTTTCTCAAGGGGTGGGGCTTAAGTAATGTCACCAAATCGGCATCTATATTAATGAATGCTGCTCTAAAATGACACACACAAAAGATTATCCTGTTAATTGAACCATCATCATTTCTGAATATATTTTTCTGATACTTTGAGAATCTGCATTTTCAAAATAGCATTGATACATTTCATGGTATATTTAATGAACTGAAATTAAGGGTTGCCATGAATGAAAGATTTTTAGAGGCCTTTAGACTTTAGTGCCATCATATTTTTAATCCCTAAATGCTTATATTTTCTGTGTCACGGCTTGATTTTTGCCCCCAGGCCATAATTATCATTCCTGTTGTGCATGACACAAGAGGCATTAGAGAGGTCAAATGGAAAAGCTTCAGGCAAAACATTTGGGTGTTAGTTCTAAATGAAATGTGAATATAGGTGCTTCTGACTTTGTATCCTAAAGATCAGATACATTGCTTTCTAAGGTATCATTTTATCCTGTTAGAGCAACAAACTTTGAGACACATTGCTGCTGGTAATTTTTGTAGACAGACACAAAACAGTTCCACTTATTAGATGGCATGATAATGATAAATACAATTAATATTGTTTTTACAAAAAAATATGAAAAATGTAGTGTGCTTTTGTACTGTTAAATCCATTCTCTGTAAATAAAAAAGGCTGTAACTTCAAACCGACCAAGAAATGGCCTTCCTCCTTACTTAGAGCATTAATCAAAAAAGCAGCCTAGACACCAGTGTCGACTATGGGAGCAATGCAAAGAGCTCAGGTTAAGAAACTGTTGACTCGTTGTGCACTTGAACGGGTAGTAGTGGAGATGAATCCCTTCCTCAGTGTGAAGCTCAAACGATCTGTTGGGGAAAGTGGATCCCCACTTTGCACAAACTGTTGATTTGTTGTGCAAAAATTGCTGTAGATGTCACTAACAAAGCGACATACTGATCGTTAAAATAAAATCATGTCTTACTTTTACCTTTTCCATAGGTTGAGTAGGGGAAACAATAAACTTATGGAAGAGAGACAGCTTGTAAAAGGAGACCAAATCACAAAATTTCTGGCCTAAATGCAAAAGAGTTAAAACTACAAATCACCTTAAAAGCAATATCCACTAACAAAAAACATTGTTGTCAGTACCGTGGTGTGAGGATTTTTTTAAGCAGGAAAAGAGAAACGACTCAGAGGTAATCAAAACTTGAAAGGAGCTAATATTAGGACAATGCTGAAGGAAAACTCTGGCAGCACAATCATTATAAACATGGAGTCAGAGGCAGTGAAGATCAAAACTTTTCAGTTGTCACAATGACAAAGCCATTATTCAGCCCTAATTTCTATAGAAATTGTGGTGCAAGACCTTAAAAAAATTAGATGCTCAGACATTTTTCAATCCGAGTTGGTTTTAAGAGGAAGAGGCAAGAATTGCAATCTCTAAATAATTCAGGAATGCCGAAAAATACTTACATCTATCATTGCACCTGAATTAAATATTCATAAACCATGTCTGCCTTTTAATCATATGTAATGGTATAAAGCAATTATTTCTTTTTTCCACTTTACTGTGGTGCAAAGCTTCACACTGTACTACTACACAAACCTGCAAGTTATTTGGATTGTGGTTATAACATTCTAACTTAAACTTAGTAGTTTAAAAAGGTTACGAATAAAAAAAACAGCATTTTTTTTATCCTCAATTATACGGTAATATAAAATACGACTTATTTTGACTGATATGGAACAGAGAAAAAAAATGCTTATAATTTTTCCTGTAAAACTCACGGGCTTTTATGTTGTCTAATATTACATTATTAAGACTGCCGTACTTATGAATAAAATAATTCCTATACGTGTCATTAATGTGGTTACATCCTTTAGATTATAAATAAAAAATATATAATTCAGCAGACATGTTTCTTTTGTTTTAGGTTCCCTAAGTGTGTCCTTGTACTTTATAAAATGAGGTAATCTCAAAAGACATAACGCTGTTTACAAAAGCCTTGGTGTTCAATCATACAAATTATTTGGGAAAACTCAGATGTTTGAAGAGAAAAGAAAAGGAGCATACTGATGCAACCATTTTCAGTTGTTAGCTGGTGAGACCACAACTCAAATTCCCATTAATTCTAGTGTAGTTGCTAAATTTATATCTACAGCAGTCATTAATTATATTTTTTATTTTCACTCTTTAGCTCCTGATGACATCAGAGTAGTAAGTATTTATCAGATTTGCAAGGGAAAACCATTCCTAAACAGACATAAAAAACAGTCCTAAGTCAAACTGAAACAATTCCCCTGCAATTAGAATATTTGACTTTTTTTCCTCAGGTTATGTAGCAAATGTTTGATACATAGGCAATGTAAGCCATGGCTGCGTAGTGATGCAGTAGGTAGCAATTTTTCCTTGCAGCAAGACGGTTCTGGGTTCAACTCCTGGCTGGGAGTCTTTCTGCATGGAGTTTGCATGTTCTTCCTGTGCATGCTTGGGTTCTCTCCGGGTACTCCAGCTTCCTCCCACAGTCCAAAAACATGACTTGATTGGTTGATTGGCCTCTCTGAATTTTCCTACGGTGTGAGTGTGTATATTTTTCTGTGTTGCCCTGCGACTTACTGGCGACCCGTCCATGGTGTACCCTGCCTCTCGCCTATTGACTGCCAGAGATAGGCACCTGCCCCACTGCAACCCCGACAAAGACTAATAGGGAGTAAATGGATGGATGGATAGACAATGCAAGTGCAACACAGTTGTTACTAAATGAATCGTAAAGTAAGTTTAACTTAGCAAAGTTTTATGTATGAGAAAGTAAATGTTGGGCCAGAAGGTTCGGCTATACTCAGAAGAGGTGAAATGAATGAGACTCGGACAAAGAGGTAAAATTAGAAATTGCCGGATTCTTATTTTAATTACGTGGAAAACAAACAGAGAAGAAGAACAAGGGGAAAAAAAAAGAAAATATATTTTAACAGAATTTCCTTTCTATTTTTCTTGGTACCAAAAAAACCTCAGTAATGGAGGTTTCACATTCACAATGGTTTCTTTGAATTCTTACCTGGGTGCAACCTTCTAATTAAACAAATCAGGATTTGTTTCAAAACAAAAGACAGCTTCAATGGCAAAAAAAATGTTCAACTCAGCAACAGACATCAAATGTTTTCAACCATGAAAACATTTCGAGGGAATCCACTTTTCTGCACTTGCATACTTATATATATATATAGAGTCCGTAAAAAAAAGTCCGTAAAGATTCCAAATGGAAAGTCCAAAAGTCCAGGGGAATGTGTGCATGTGTGTAATAGAGAGTAAATGCAAGGCAGTGTATGTGGGACCCTTGTTGCGGTTGGCCTACCACACCGTGCTGTGCATCAAGACAAGTTGATCGGTTCGTCTGAGGGATTGGCTCGCCATCAATATCAGATCCATCCAAAATTTAAGGAGAGCAATAAACCTGATCTGCTAACGACAGCATCATAGAATATTCTGAGTTTCAAATATTACATTTCACATTTTGTTAGCACTTAAAGCACTGTGTGTAACATTAAACATGTTTACAAAAAATAAATGGTGAAAAATGTAATATTTCCATAAGTTTAAAATACTTCAGTATTCAGTCTCAATTTAACAGTTTAAACATTCACAGTTTTAAACACATACTTGATGTAAAATAATTAACCTTGAACAGCATCACTTCAATTCTCAGCTTAACAAATAATACTTTTTTTCCCCAAAGAACATGAAAATAAAGTCCTAATAAATATTTCAGTATTTTTACTCCCAGTGAACTTAGAGGAAGTGCAGAAGAACCCTGGACAAAGAAAATAAATCGCTCACCCATCTCACGACAAGAACGCAGCAGCATAAAATGTCGCCACCTTTAAGCCCTGCGTCTTTACAACTAAAAGTAAAAAGAACCCAACTAGTTAGTATAAATTTTTTTTTAATGCATCGTTTTGGCTGTAAACATGAATAAACACATGCTCAGCATCAATGGTGATCATATTCTCTCTATTTTGTATTAATTTTGTATTAATGTCTTCATACCAAGATTCAATTTCTAATAAAGTCTGTTTATGAATTAAGGAAATTCTAAACCACAATTAGCTGTTCTGGATTTTATTTAAAGAGATCACATTAAGAACTAAATGCATATGGACCCCACACTTTTCAGATTTTTACCCAATCATTGGCCACCTCTGTGGCCACCCCTACCATTTCCCCCCCATAATTCTGACAGGAGCAGTTATACTCTCAAATGATACAACAGTAATACTCCCAATATTCAAAACATTTACATTTTTCAGAGATTAACAATTACTTGACAGCAAAAACACTGTGGTTAATTATGCACATAAATATACTAACATTAAAGATAAGAACAGAATTCATGCTATTTTCAGAACTAGATTTTGTGTTATACAGGGTAAAGAGAAAACTCTAGGAGTCTTCAGTTAAATCATAGATAAATAACTATTCTATTAAAACTTAGTAAATAAAGATTTTTTGTGACAAAGATGTTCAACCCAGAGCTCAAACCTGGAAGAACTTTATCCACTATACCTTTTATCTAGATGGATGTTTAAATATATGCGTCTATTTGTTAGCAAAGGCTGTAGGAAAGTATAGTTTGTCTTTATTTAGAAATATGGATGTTTTGCTCGTTCATTTTCCTGTTGGATCAGTATATATTGACCCTAAGGTTTTGGTGCCAATCCGCGTTGGGCCACCCCTCAGTTTACTTTGGTTATTGCCTGGCCACCCTTATAAAAAATTTCTGGCTACGCCTCTGAACCTTGTACGCAGTATAAATATTTATACATCTCGAAAAATGTTAGTAAAAATTAAATTATTTAAATTTATTTTATTCTCTAAATTAAGTAGCAAATTAAGTGAGTGCAGAATAATGCAAATAGTAGTCTCATAAATACATCAACATCTTTCAGAGCACCCAATTTTCTTATTTTGGAAAGGATAACTTTATAGTTAAGGATTCAAATGTTTTATTACACTGTAGGAATATTTTTGTGTTGACATACAAAGGGATGTGAATCCAGTGGGTCTCAGATGCAGCAAACGGATCAGCTTGTTCCTCCTCCCCCAATGCATCATCACCACAGACTCATCTCTGCCATGTTCTTTCTCCCGTCCTGAAAATAAACCGCATAAACGGTCCGTTTAGTTGCTAATTTTATAAGCTATGATAATGTGGACGCCGTGAACATTAAACGCTGCCCTAGAATTTGTCGACTTAAGGCGGAGGGACGTTGCACAATGGCAGCTGACGCTGAGGGTGAGTATTTTCTTTATGCTAAGCTAACTTAGCTTCTTTTTAGCTTTGAGCTAAACTAACCGTCGACTAGCAAGGGAGCTGCAGCCAAGGTTGTAGGCCGCGTTGTTGACTTCGGCCGTGACAGAATGTTAAACACCGACATTTTAACAACACATGTTAAAATATGTGACTTTTATATTAAAAGTCGAAAGAAACGGCTTAGTTCATACGTCGACATATAACGAAGATACGGGTAAATACGATGTTAGCACGCAAGCTAGTTTTTGAATTAGCGTACAACTTGAAGGCAAAACGTGTTAATGTTTCAATTGCGAATAATTTCCCCCAAAATAAAATATTCTGGTGGGTTTTTAAAGTCATATCACGGTGTTATTTGTGAGATAGATGGTGCTGCCTGTTGTGAAATGTGTCACACGCTTGTAATGGTGTAAACCTGCTATCTTTATTAGCTCAACATTAGAGTTTACACAACCATTGCTCTTAGTCAGGTTGTGGGACCTGTGTGCTGCATGATATGAGCTTTATGTTGAAGTATTTCACTGTCTTGATGCTGAAATTGGACCGATGTCAAAGCTGGGTGGTGTAAGAGGCAATGTGACGCAGTTAGCCATGTGTTTCTACTCTTCGCTGCATATTTAATTATGTGTTAAGTTGAAATAGGGTTTTTGGGTCGTTCAGAATTTTTGAAGCTTGTTAGATTTTATTAAGATAAGTGCATGTCAGATCATCCTGCCTAAAATCACAATGCTGCGCACAAATGTGTAAATTAAATACCTGCACATTCAGTGAATGAATCAGCATCAGAGGAATTGAGCTTGATTTAAAGCAGTCTATGCAGAAACATAATGGGACTGATATTGATGCAGTGTTGTGGGGTGTTTAACTAAAACAGAGGAAATGTCAGATGTGGGATAATTTTTGTACAACCTGCTTTAAGGGGTGAAGAACCAGGGTTCAGTGGTCCCTGGCCCTTGGTAGCCGGTGTTCTGTCGAATAATAGTCAATACCCATGCGCAAGACATCAGATTTGCATTTATCCATTTAATTTTGTAAGAAAAATACACTTTAAACTACCTCAACGCGCGTGTATCCATTTAGTCATGTACAAAAACAAAAAACTATTTAAAGGAATAGTACACCCAAAACATGATTAGCCTTCATTTTCTACTCACCCCCATGCTGAACAACACTCTGGAGTACTTTTTTGATATC
>NW_015150607.1:69536-73781 GCF_000732505.1 Cyprinodon variegatus
AATATACAAGACTGACATTTAAAAACTGACATAAAGTGCGGGACATGACAGGTAAGAGTGGTAAGATAAATATAAGTATGAAATATAAACATTACAATAAAAAGCAATAAAAACAGCAGCAATAGTTTGTTCCAGGCTGAGGTAGTGCAGGTAAGGTGCAGTCTCTGGTACAGTGTATGGGCAACGAGTTGAAGACACAAACTAAACTGTTTATAATTTATGCTTTATGGTGCACCAACATTCATAACATGAAGGCGAATCATTGTCCCCAGACATCCGCGGTTATATTTTTTATATTTATATTTTTTTTAAACAAAGCAGAGTGTGTATGACGTCATCCGCACACGTTACTTGGATTGCAAAAACCGAATATCTTTGGTAAAGCTCCAAATGACACAAAACTGATATTGGGTAGTGGAGCATGATGTAATAACATAAAATCTCATCATTTGATTTTGATAGCTGGGGAAAATATGGCAATATATAGTGATACTGCAATATCGTGATAATATCGTATCGTGACCCAAGTATCTCGACATGTATCGAATCGCAACACTCATGCCAATACTCACCTCTAACTATGGGTATGCTGGTCTGACCGGGTATGCTTATCTGACAGAACACCGGCAATTATCAGTCTTAATGACTTTGATTTGTAATGTTGGCTGCAGCAGACTTTATGATGTGCTTTATTTTGTAAAGCAAAAAGGAAAAAGTAGCTCTAAATGAATACATTGGATGGAGATTTAAATTAGATTTCCAGCTTTAATTACTCGACTGATCAGTTAATCTTTTTTAAGGCTGGAGATTTTTTTTGTATTTAGCAATTCAATTACTTTATGATAAAAGTGATCAATTCTATGGTATTTACTTTGCTTCATTGGAAAGTAATTTGTTCAGATGGGCCAAGCCTGGACAATTTTGATGCTAGAGTGTGGCAAGCTGGTTTAGCCAAGGCCAAAGGTCAGGAAGACCAAGCTACTGGAGTTAGCCATCCGAGGGTCATGTAACTCCAACCATTGATTCTTTAGTAATAACTTACTTTTATCTTAAAGTAGATATTCTCAGTAAATCAACAATAAACAAGTGTTTCAAAATGAAAATAAAAATATTAAAAGCATATCATAAATAGGTTTTAAAAGGCTTGTAAAGGAAAAAAAAGACATGTAAACTCATTGCATTCCTGACCTTAGAACACTGAGACTAAGTATTTCTGCAGCCTATACATTTGCCATTTTCTGTTGTATTATCCCTTAGTATATAAGTATCGGGACCTTTAAACAGAGTGGGGTATTTAGATAAAATATGCCCATAATTGGTAACCCTTAGCTTTAGGGAGGGGTGTCGATTAACATTTCAAGAAAAAATTCGATTCATAGATTCTTTTCCATGCAATCTAATCTCAAATTGGATTGCTGCTATTAAATATTTTTTTCTGTTTCCTGTATGACATTACTGTGCATTTATGCCACATATTGATACTAGTACTTTATATAATTCAAGAACAAATTAATAAAGTGATGGCAGTTAATGACACATATAAGGTTGGTGGGAATTGAGCAGTTATTAAACCAAGACCACAGAAATGTATATTTTGTATTGAGATGAAAGCGCTTTTTTTTGTCTTTAATCACTCTCCATGTGGAATTCCTCTATTGGCATAGATTTAGATTCCCTTGATTCAAGTTATGTATATAAAAAAAAGAAATCTCCTGTTATGCACCTTTTGCTATCCAATAATTAACTAATTTATCAAAAAATACAAAGTAATCAGCTAATTATTTTAAAACCATTGTGATAGCTCAAATTTGGAGCAAAAATTAAAATTGTTTATTCGTTTGCAATGTCCTATAGTGCAGTGCTCTGGCTGTGTACTAAATTGGAAACACTGTCATGGTGGCAATAAAAGAAAGTAAAAACAAAGACAGACATAACACTTTTCAGACAGAAATATTTACCTGATAAATGTACTGCCTCTAACGAAAGAAACTGCTATAAATCTAGAAACGAGATAAGGAAGGAATGTAAAATATTTTGGACTTTTGCTCTGATTCAGACAGAGATGTCAGCTCATCCCTTTTAATGTCATTTGTACGGAGGTTTAAAAACATTTAACCTAAAAGTTTGTTGTTGGTGGCTGTAATGCTGAAGCTGACAGAAGGATAGGTGGATAAGGATGATACACAGGGCATGTTACTATTGTTTACCAGTAAATGATTAGCAGAGGTGGTCTTTAAGTTTATTGCAAAGTAGTAAATATTCTTTATCATTGTTGATGCTTTCAACAAAATTTTTTCCTGTGTAAAACGTCACGTTCTAATAATATGGCACGTCAGGCTTGACGTAGGTCCACAGAAAAGCCGTCAATGATGAAAAGTATGTAGTGTTCATCAACTGTTCTGGTAATGATGAAGGACTGTAAGTTACCAAACTTTTCTAGTCCATGTTCTGGCACTGTACACTTAGATTCTTATTTAATTGGCCTTTAACATGCATCTTGGTTGATCACTCTAGAATAACCTTTTTTTGCTCCAACACTTTAATGCATAGCTTTAATGGTAACCCAAGGCAAAGCCTGGAGGTGTTTTAGGGGACTGAATATTTAAAATGTAAAAGTTAAATGTGACATTAATTTTACTTTGTGAATTGTCTAGTGAAGATGTTTTCTTTACCGTAGAAAAATACATTTCAAGAGCTAAATGAGGATCTTGAGCCGTTTTTAGGGCTCCTTGAATTATTTGTATTGTATTATTTGTAAGTGCTTGTTAAGTGATACCCTGTTGTACCATATCTACTGTACTCGTTGCTATGGAAACATAAGCACATTTGCTTGTGCACTTGATGTGACAAGTGTGCAAATGACTACTTGGCTCCTTTGTTGTGAGCAGGAGGTTCCTGGGTTTATAATTATAAAGTCAGGACTTTGTGTTTTCTATGGATTATCAATTATAAAGATAATAGTTCATTACAGAAGAAGGACTTCACTATTATTTAAAAGGGAGAAACGTCTTTCTTTAAAGTTACATTTGCCTTTTTTTAACTAGAACATTTTAATTTTAAAGCAATCCTTACTATCTGCTTATATTAGATTACCTGCAATTTTTTACTAAAAATTGTTGAATAAAAATAGTTGAAATTAGATTATTAAGTAATTAGTCAGTCAGGATTTAACACAAGGCTTTTGTTTCTTGCATTTGTGTTTTATTACGTTATTTTTGTTACTGTTTGTCTATGTTCTTTTTTTAGCTTTACCTATTATTCCTAATTCCTTTTTATTTTGTTTTTTGGTTTCTTTTATCGTGAGTTTGACTGATAGCAGTAGTACTGTTCTCCTACTTTGCAATAGGGCTGGGCGATAAAAAGGTTTTTTACCGTTATCATAATTTAGTACAATAACCGGTGCAAATTTTCCCAATGTCTGTAAATTTTGTAAATAAGTCTGTAAATAATTCTGCTGTTTTGCCTGTGTGTGCTGGTGGCTGGTATTTCCGTCCCCTTTAAGACAGTGCAGCAGTGTGTAATCACGTGACTCCACCAATCCTGTCAGAAGCGTAAACATAGAGAATAGTGGATGAGCTCACTGAAGACGCATCTAACACAGCTGTAAACCAAATTACAAAAATTTATCCTGCGAGCCGAGCAAGAGCAGAGATGAAGCTGAGCGTGCGGGGAGAAGTTGCGTGCGACTCGTCAGAGTTGAGCGCACGGCAGAATGGTTTTGAGTGAAGGTGTGCAAGTTTAAACGATGCACATTGTTCTCACTGCACACAGTTCGGTGGCACCAAAATGACACCATAGATGTTGAGCAAAAGAACAGGAAATGCAAAGTTTGTCTTAAAACTGTCATGAATACCCAAAGTAACACATCCAACCTCCACCTTCTACAGCACAACCACACTGTTGAGTTCAAAGATGTGCAAAACGCTCCAATACCTTTCTCAAGAATGTCTGCAAGTGAGGAAACATTTTCCTCCTATTCAATTAGACAATGTTGAATGTTTAAACTTGAATGGATATAAGACATAATTATTTAATTGAAAGTAATATGTAAATGTCATTTATTCAATTAATTATAAATGGATCAGTTGCATTTCCTCCATATGCCCTTATTTCTGATAGAGGAGCCAGAGCATTTATCGTGCATTTATCGTTATCAAGGTAAAACTGCCCAATTTATCATGATATTGATCTGAGGTCGTATCGCCCCGGCCCTAGTTTCTGCTTCATTACCGCTCTCAGTGGGCT